>NW_012086794.1:23292-77833 GCF_000956235.1 Wasmannia auropunctata
AGACGTGTGCTCTTCCGATCTCCCCCCCGAAAAATTAAAATTTAATTAAATTATCTAAGGCATTCTAAGCTCTGTATTTTCTACAGAAAATATTAATAATGTCGAACGAATATAACGATGCTAGTATATTTAACGAGCAAAAGAAGCGATTGAGTTTATTAAGCAAGCGTAAAGAAACTTATGCTTAATATAATTACGCTCGAAAACTGATAACAGCCTGATAACATTTCGCGCTCGAGCATTGCGGCAGTCACTCGGCCGACGAAAGTTCTCGAACTCGGAAAAGTTTGCAGTACTGTTATAGGGCGTAATATATTTAACGTTACTTAACGGTCTATCTGCGGTGCGTTGAACTACTCGAATTCGGTGCGAAGTAATCTTCCCATTACTTCTCCGCCTTCGTCGGCATAGCTTGGCGCATTCGTGGGCGAGGAAGTGAGACGGGGAGGGAGACGGAGAGGAATCGGCGGAAACGTGCACGTGAGGAATGTTATATACCGCGATTCGGTACGAAACGGGTCCTCCTTTCCGCGAGAGTGATTAACACCGAGAGCTTTCCAACGTTGCGCGCCCCGAGCACCGAGAGTGAATAACTACCACTCGGCACGGAAGCCGCGAGAGATATCCGCCTACCCCTCGGAATTTCCATCGAAAACTTTCAATTCGGCCCGGATTATAATCTCGAGCCCTCGATCGGCCCGTAATTGCGGCGTTGGTGGAAATGTGGTTTTCGTGACTCGTCCCCGGTATCCGCTGCGAAAATAGAAGAAACGGAGAATCAATTTTACCCGCGAACGGCTCCATAACTCCGTCGACACCACGTTCGATTATTACGCACGTCGGCGGCTTCCCGCTGCCGCAATTCTCCCAGTTACGTTATCAAACGCATATTGCGCCAATTTCGCCACGGACAAACAGTAAATAATCGGCGACCGACCCCCGTGCGCGCGACATCGGAGTCGCGATTAAATTACTTAAGCTTAACGTGAAGCGAGCTCGGAAAAGTTCGCGGTCTTCTTTCAGAGATGTGTCACCGGGCTATCAGGACGTTAACTGGCTATTTCGCAAACACGCGATTCCCCATTTCCAGCAATTTCCATAGTTCAATGCACTCTCGCGTCGGAGATCAAGAATATCGTATATCGGATAAAAGACCGTCATTATTCCAACAATGATATCTTTGCAGCTTTTAGAGCTTCACTTTAGCAGAACTGTAATAATGTAACTTTGGTGTATATTTAGGAAATGGCGACCGAATCTAGTTATCATAAATATTGCTGTGTAAGATCAAGTATTCACGCAGCTGCAACTCGTAATAATAATCGCGAACGGGTCACGGTAGACTTAAATTACGGCAATATTTTTCCGAAGGACATCCATCAGCTGTAAAGTCAAACTTCTATTTTAATACGCCGACTTTCGCGATGATTGATTATTAAACGATGATACCGTGTATATATGTGGAAAATAGAATATGTATTTCCGCGCGCACCCCTATTTCTCTACCAAGTTTTATTACTCCGAAAATAGATAGCCGGGCATATTATATAGAGCTGTCTTGCGCGATTCCTAAACACGCCGCTCTATTATTTTCTTTCGCCATTGTAGCGACTGCCAGCAATTTTGCAGAGGTGGCATATAAGTCAACGAAGTCACGAGCAATATAGGATAATCCATATAAAATGCGCAAGGCTAACTTCGATCTAATCCGAATAATATGACACATATATAATTCTAAAAATAAAATTTGGTAAACGCATAAAAATATATAATTCTTCGTATTTCTGTTTAAAGCAAAATAGAACGAAAAGATAAAGCCGCATTCTTCTTATGATTGAAAATAAATGATTAGAGTAATTATAATATGTATTTGTAACTTTATATCTATGAGGAATAAATATTCTACTTAAAAAATTTTTACAATTCTTAAAAAGATTTTTAAATCTTTTTAAGAAAGTTTTTAAGAAAACTTTTAGTTTAAAAAAAAAGCTTTAATTCATGAGAAAATCGTAATATTATAATTTTAGTTATATGACTTCATTTAAATTATATGTCATTATTACGTCTTTATTTAAATACATCTATAAATTATCAAGCATATGTGTCTCTGGGTTCGTTTCTGCGCGTGACAGCAATTTCTACGGGCAAGTAATATATGTACAATACGCTTCGTGACGGATAATATTCGTTTCACGAGAAATGGTTTAAATACTCCATGCCGTGTAATTATTTTGAAGTTTTAAATGATCTTTTCCATGAGTTTATTATTAACTGAGTTCTATTCAGTTTCCGACCGACGTAAAACAAGGCGATGTCTCCGTCGACTCCAATTCTCTCGACGGACAATAACGGGTTTGCGACACGGCTCCGGATTAACTCTCAACGAAAACGCTATCTGTCGCAGAATGTCGAGATGCATCGCAAAACACAGTATAGTTAAACCGAAAGAGAATAATGTTCTGCGTGTCAATTTTATTAAATAGCTTATTAAATGTTAAATAATAAAAAAATTCAGTAATAGGATTATTTAAGTTTTCTTCTCATAATAAGTCTGTAATGAATAAAATGATTCGAAAGTTTTGAATATATCAAACGCTTTTGTGCATTTAAAAACTGTGAATGTATATATAATAGTTATTTAATCAAACTTATTTATAGAAATTCATAGAAATAAGTTTGCATCCATAATTAACTTAATAAATACCTTACCTTTCAACAGTATCCGTCAAAAACGCTCATTACGGCGAGACTACTACCGTTTCCTGTCTCGAAAACTTCATAAAATACATGAAGCCTTTGTAAATAAGAATTGCACAGTCATTTTAAAAAATGGGCATATAAATTGTTTATTAAGTATCATTTATCATAAATTCGTTTCTTTTCCCTCTCGCGCTGGCAAATAAAAACTCACAACGCGTTGAGAACGGTAAAAAGAATGTCAGATGCAGCTGGGGAATGATGACACACAAAAATGAGAAAAGGCGCGTATGACCAATGGTCTTATCATTCAATCGCAGGCCACGGATTCCAGCGAGGAGGCCCGTTTCTCCACGGAACTGAAGCTCGGCATAACGATGTGCAGCTGCAGACGGCCGGACGGGGACCACCGATCGTTCCGCGATTCATCTTCGTTAACTTCGTTTTCCGCCGCGATTCTCAAATCGTCCTCCGCCGCGATCGGAGCTCGCTCCTTCGAGCCGACGTTCTCGTCCCTCCGAGTCCCGTCCTCCTCCGTCTTATCTTTCACCGTAGATAACCGCTTCCGCGCGAACTTCGTCTCGCACTCCAACTTAAAATTCTTCTGCAGCTTGTAATTCTGCACGACCACGCGCTCTCTCTCCGCGAACGCCGTACCCTCGCGCGTCTGCGAGAAATGCCTTCTTCGTCTGGCGGCACTCCATCGCCGATCGTCTCGGACTCTCGAATTCTCTTCCGACCCGGTCTCGGGCTCGTAATCGTGCGCCCTACCGGAGAGATCGAGCCACTGTAACACCCTCTCGGACAACGGATTCCAGTGCGCGTCCGACGGTCTGTCGGCTTGCTTGCACTCCATCATAGCGGAGAACGCGTGATCACGCTGCAAGCCCAACGATTGCCCGACGCTGCTACTGTAATCGAAGCTCTCGCTCGTCGAAAACGTCGCCTCTTCATTTTCTAACGTTTGATAATTCTCGCAGTCCTCGTCCAATTTCTCGACGTCCTTCACGTAAATCTCCAGGAGGCCCCCGGTTTTCTCGCTGCACATCCTCGTGCAGGGCGGAGCCGATTGCCTGCGCACGATCCTCGGCGGGATCTTGCTGTCCGGGAAATTCTTCTCCACTACCATGTGCAGATTCATGAAGCAGTTGCTCAGGCGATCTAGTCGCGCCTCGACCTGCTGGTGCTTCGCGGGAAAACTCTTCTCCACGGACGCTCGCGGATGCCGACGTAGTCGCGGATTAACGACGGGATCGTCGGGTGACAGGACAGCGTGACGCATACCGTCCACCCAGACAGTTCGGACGAATAAAGGCCTCTCCGATGATGCCCATATAGCCGGCATAACGCGATAACGGTGTGCGCAGGGATATTAATAAATTATCTCGTGCGGCGATTATCGCGTTTCAAGGTCCCGATAAAAAAAACTTTGCGTTCAATCAATTTTATATCAGGATTCAATATTACATCCCAACACTGCGCAATAAATAAATAACGTTAGATTAAAGAATTTAATAAATGTTTTAAATAAATCATTTATTTAACACGGAATGTAAACTAGCGATGGTAAAAAAAAAAGACAAATCAACGCCTGACGGCTGACATCCCTTCAATATCCTTTACTTTAATAAATACTAAACGATACGCGGATGACGTTGTCACAGCACCGTCTCGCGAAAAATTTCTAGCGCGGAACAGGAGGTGTAATCTAATTACATTCGTGACGTCGCGATTGACCGCGCTGTCGAACCCGTGCCCCGGGACTTGGAGAACCGACGCGGCGGAGGCTTTCGCGTTTCCTCCTTTAATACGTGAAGCTCGTTCGAATCCCGACGTATCGACTCGCGGGCGTGCACGGGAGGACAGGTAGAGTTTCGACTGCTTGGGACACGCGATCCGAGCCGCGCGATGCCTGTGACCATGGCGCAGCCACGAGCCCGCGTTTATATGCGAACGAGAGGACCGGAAGGAAGGGATGGGACCTCCGCCTAGCGGAGGGGTTTCGTGCGACCTCCGCACCCCCATGCCTAATGGTACGCCACTCCCGGCCCCATAAATCAGAGACGAAAGTTTTCCGCGAGTTATACCCGCGCGCGCGCGCGACCGTCTCTCCTTCGAAGACGCGCGAGAAGAGAGCGGATAGTTTTACATTACGACGTTCCCTCGAAGAATTATCACAAATTGTTGCACTTCCTCCGTGTACTTTTATAACAGTTACATCTGACAGTCGAACGACCGAGAGCATAATTGAGACATAAATCAGGCTCGTGTCCCTTAATTGTCGAGGAGGAGGATGGAGGGGGGAGAGGAGAGCAATTTTAATAATGAGCCAAGCAAAATCGTACGAATACGATCGCGAATTTCCACGACAAAGTTTTGATGAAGCCGCATCGCTATACAATCAGAAACTTGTTTAATGACTTTCCTGAATGTTACCTCGACTCCGCGCGCGATATATATACTCCTGGAAAAGGTAACGCTCCGCGTAACGTTTAACATTTTGACGCGGAACGACACGCGGAATCTATTTGGTTAATTGCTCCCCGGCCGATCCCATTAATCTTTTTAAAGACACGCGCACACCGGGTATACAGCATATACTTACCTCGAACGTCGGCGGTGGAATGTGACGTGCCTGAAATCTAGATCTGAGAGGGGGGTCCAACGGATGGCCAGGATATCGCGGTGACGGTAAACCCAGGGCAATTACTATAAAATCTTCGCTGACCCGCACGAGACGCCACTTGTCCAACTCCGCCTGAGTGTGCGTCTGCAAATAAAAATTTCCACATTATTTACAGAGAATTAAGGCTTGAGCGCAGTGTATAAGTTTCATGGAGAGACAACGAAGCATCTGCGTGAATCGCAGGCAGATTTCGTACCTTCAGTAATTTGTCGTAGCGGGACGCCGGAATAAGAAATCTACCGTCCTCCAAATGCATTTCGCGATTCTCCAATAAATTGTTCAACACGGGCAACACATTCCGCTCCGCCTTCTCCACACCCTCGATCAGGAGAACTCGCCCGTTGGTCGCGGCCCTCACCGCGCTCTGATCGTGATAGTACGCGGTGCCGCTTTTGATCTCTCGCCTCTGCTTCAAGTCCGCCTCCGTCGTGTCGCGAGTGAGCGCGATGAACTCCAATTCCCGTCCCGTCAGCTCCAGGAAGGCGAGCGCCAGCTCGCGCCTCCGCATACCCGGTCCGCCCATCAGAAACATGTCTTGTCGCAAAACGTCCTTCTGCAGCATCCATTTCAGGTGCCGCAACGTCTCCTGAGAGTGGGTACTTAATACTGTTGGAAAAAAAAATAAAACAGCCACGCGTTAAATGTACAGCCTTTAACCAGATGACTGCAACTTTATGAGTTGTAGGCAGCGAGATGTAATACATATGTAATACATGTAATAATAATACTAACAGTATTTTCTTGGGACGTACTCCGGACTGCTAGCTGGCCTCACTTCTTTCGACACGTCGGCGATAGTGACGACTACGTTTTCTGGAAAGGAAAACAAGTGTTAAATAATTAATCTAACACGCATTGTCGAAAAAAGGAATAATATACAGTAGTGAATCGTCGGGTAAAGTTAGTCGTCAGCTCACCTGATTTGCAGCGTACGAGCGACGACAGGTTAGGCCGAAACCCGGCGGATCGCTCCAAAATTCGACCCGCCGGTGACAGACGGCGAGAATTCCGGAGGACGGATAACATCTCGAAGCGGCGCGGCGTCTCAGATCCTCTTAAAAAACATGCTATCGGCGATTCGCGGTGGCGAATCTGCAAACGCGATTTAAATGGAACAAATGACGAGCACGTCTCACGCGTACACGAGGCGCCGCAACGTGCTCCGAAATTATGACAGACTCGAAAAAAACCGTCGGTTTTAAATCTCCAGCTGTTTTTTTTTTATACGCTTTAAACGCAAGAGAGGAGCTTAATTGTATCGTACCCACTCGGCCACTTGGACGGACGTCAGGACGTCACGGTCGTCGGAACGTTTAAAGACATAACCAAGATTCGTCGACACCGACGGATCACGTGGGCAGATTGCATGAATGACAGTGCGATCTGGCGCAACACGTGCGTCACACGCGTGTGCGCGACGCTGACTTTGATACGCTTTTTTCTTTCTTTATATATAACTCACGTTTCTTATGCTTTTTATTATTAATAAAATAACTGAGGTAAATGATTTCAGCGCAACACTATGAATCACGTGTGCGGAGAAAAGCCGTAAATACGTCACGTACCATATATTTTATTTATGGAATTTGATATTGGCGACGCTCGTAGATTGTCGAAACTTCAAAACAACTTGATACGCAGCTTTTTTTCCGCGTAATCGCAATGGAAATGTACATTATTGGTACTATAATAGACGGAATTCGAGTTTTATTTCATGACGCAATGATTCTGCGTGTCGCACGTATACAGGATGATTCTCTTAATTGCGTGTCGATATTTCAGGAAGTAAATACAAAGTTCAAAGAAAAGAAAATTACAAAAAAAAAAATTCTTTAGGCTTTCTAAATTGTAACCATAAAATAAAATCCAAACGACTTACGTTTACATAATATTCTTTTTCATTTTGAACTTTGGATAGCCTAAGACATGAACGTATAAATAATCACCGTGTATATTGTGTGGCATAGAGCAGAGATCAAAGTCCAATTGTCGAATCATACTCGTCATGAAGATTCGCAAATAAAAATGAGATTTCCATTTTTGCACATTAATATATCCTTTTTATTTTTTTTTCTGGCTAGCTTTTATAAGTTATCACATTGACCAGTATTACAATTCGCTTAAAGCTCGTTCTGTGGTGCTGTCTAAAGCTTTACGGTTCGTGTTTACTTAGCCGTGTAAAAATTATAACGCTATTAAAGTCACCAAATCATCAAAATGAAATAAAACGTTTACTAATGTTTTGTAGAAACATGCGCTCCTTTATCGAAGTATACGTATTAAAAGGTCAGATTTTAATTATGATGCTGATTGAATATATAAAGCAAGCGGGTTCAGTAGCCGCCAATAGTAAGTGTACACAAATTCGTTTGCACATGTCACACATGTACAAAAGAGGGAGAATCGCTTCAGTTTTTTAAACAATAATCAAAACTTCTATATAGAATATTGCAAGAAAATGCTATGCTATAGCGCATAGTAATAACGAATCATTCCGCACACTCTCTGCCTCGCTATGTAGCTGCCTACTTAATGTGTACTATAGCTACCGAGAGAGCATTCGATACGACATACATTATACATAGTACAAAAAGTAGTTAAGTTAGAGTTTAGTACCTATGATATATCACATATCTTTATAAGATACACAGGTTTAAGGCCTATTTACATATTTTTGGATTCAGAGGAAGAGGAGGGAGCCAGATTAAAGTACGTTACCGACTGCTTCGGAATTACGTATAATCGTTGAATGACAATTTTACGTCCGTAATTTTACTCTCATGGAACGGACCCGTGGAAATATATATACATATACATATATATATATCTCGATGTTGATAACGATATCACATCAATCTAATATTTGTATTCTTCGGTACTTTAGTACTAAAGAATAAAAGAGATATCCTCCTATTTATTCTCCTAGAGGTAAAAGTTAAAATATCATAGTAAAACTTAAACAAACGTCACTACTCTAACGAACGCTCTGCAAAGAGGATCACAAGTGTTATATGAGTATTATTCAAAAACTTATTATGTCAGAACAGTCTTTAATCAATACTGCAAATTAGAATGTATAATATTTATATGAAACACTCGTGCATTCAATATTTACCGATACAATTTTACATTGAGAGCAAGTTTATATTTTAAAGAAGTACACTCACTCTTTACTCCTTAAACGTCAAGACTAATCTTCCATCAATTGCTGAAGAAAAATTGAATCGAAACATCCATGGATTAACAAATATTCGATTAAGAATCTTTTAACACAAATATTAAGACTATCTGCACTTTATTTACCGCGCTATTGCTCCCATTAGCCCTATTTTTCTATTTTATTATTCAATACTGAATGTACGAGTGTGTCATATAAATATTATACATTCTAATACCCATAGATACAACGCCATATATCTTTTATAAATATTCGCTATCAACAAAAGTCTTTTAGCTACAGCATTATAAATACAGTGATCGGTCATTGAAATTAACGACCAAAAGAACGCAGACCGCAAATTGTACACAATAGACTACATTTCCTCTTCTTGTTTAGAAATATCTCTAAAAATGCATATACCACATTAATACTCGTTTGAGCAAATACTACATTATGCGTATGAGTGATATTATTTACAAGTGTTGTGGACTTACTTCCGGATAATCGTCTCTTCTAACATTTGCAGGATAATAATCGACGATTAACGGACGCGGACGTTGACCGATGCCAGCGGGCTGCTGGAGGCCGCACGCCTGTTCCTCATTCGTGATCACAGTCACCAAAGTGTTAATGACTTTCTCGTCTAACGCCGACATTGCCTTGTTCGGTGCCTTCATGCGCCTGAGGAACAAGGCGTTCCACTTCTGCCGTAAATTTAAGAACAGTTGAGCCGTTTCAGGATCAAGCTTGAACACCACCCAATCGTCAAGCTTAAAAATAGTTCCTTCGTGGGACTCGTCAACCTCCGAATCCGATTCACTTTCCGGAACAGCTGCAAACACACAGTAGGAATATTTTTATACAAATATGTTTTACGTTACAAAAAGAAAATGCAGCGTGCACGATACGTGAAGTGTTGCTTACCCTCAGCCTCGTAGATTACATCCATTGGTAATCTAGCTGGTCCACTAAATAACGCTACAGTTAATGGATTCACGACTGTAACGACTTTCACGTGGCAGAAACGTCCCGTACGGCTCATCTCCTCGTAAAGCAGCCAATCGCACGGCAAGGTTTGCACGTTGGTTGCATGCGTTTGCGCGGACGTCATCCTCGAAGACTTCGGATAATCTCTCAAAGTCGACGAGGGATGGAAGAACACCTTGACCTCTTTTCTGTAACAAAGTATCAGCAGCCATGCAGTACAGTGTCCACAAATTATCCAAACTTTTCTTGAGGGTGTAATAATTGTACATACTGTGTTCGTAGCTGCATGTGCTCCCGATCGACTCGAATCAAGTTGGGATACAAGCCCGCGGTCAGAGCTGCCTTCACGACCGCCCAATTTTCCGAATTCGAATTTAAGTCCCGAATGTCCCCGGGGCTTCTGGCCCTGACGAAGCCGGACGCGCGCAGTTGGCCGAGAAGCTGCGTACGCATTCCGACCACCATCTCCATCACGGGAGCGGAGATGAAATTCTTCTCGCAAAAGGCACGCTCCTTGCCGGTCGCTCTGGCGTTCTGCCAGCCTTGGAACGCTCGCAGGACCACCATGTGATCCGAGAACGTTCCGGTGGCAAATTTCTTTCGCGCCGCGGTCAAAGCTCTCTTTTGCGACGGTTGTGACGGTAATATAAAGGGATCCCTACAATGATTTGTATGCAATTAAGAGAGAATAAATGTAAGTAGTAATTTATAAGTATTATGTATTAAAATATATACCCACTTGTATGCTAAGCTACAAACGATCGTTAAAATGGGATCCAAACATTTCAAGACGACGGCGTATAACAACATCTTCCCGAGTCTTGGCTCAATTGGCAAATCTAGTAAATGACTCCCTAATTCAGTGAGATCTTCCCACGGATCTAACGCGTCGATTGTCTTTAACAATTGTACTGCGTTCCTGGTCACTATGTTAGACGGCGGCTCCAGAGCTTTATCCAGAAATTCGGCTATAGGTGTGTTTCCCGACGTTAAATGCTTCGTGTACAAGCAGAGCTCTTGCAGCGGTAATCGCAGAATCTCGGGCGTTTGGTAAGACTGCATGTTGTCGTATCGAATGGAGGAGAACAGGCGATAACAGATTCCTCGTTTACATCTGCCCGCTCTGCCTTTCCGTTGCTTCGCGCAAGCCTGAGATATCCAGTTGGATGTCAATGTGCACACGCTTGATATAGCATCGAAAGACTTCTCTTTAACCTTGCCGGAATCAATGACGTACACAACATCGTCGATCGTAATGCTGGTCTCCGCTATGTTCGTGGAAAGGATAATCTTTCGCGTGCCCTGAGGACTGGGCTTGAACACCTTCTTCTGATCGCACGTCTGCATGTTCGAGTGGAGAACGTACAAATTGTAGCGTAAACCCTGATTCATCTTCTTGTCATCCGCGTTTATCTTCTCCTTCATCGTAACTATGTCGTCGTAGCCCGGTAAGAATATCAAAATAGAGCCGGCAGGCATTTTTATATGGATGTAAAAGACCAGTTCCAACAGTAGATCGTAATCGATATTATCGTCGTTGAACGTATGATGGTATATGTCGAGCAACAGTTTATCTTCTTCGGAGAGTGACGCGTCCGCAACGTGCGCCAGTTCGTTACTCGGTACCGCGCAGTCGTAAGTCTTCATGTAAGCTTCGATCAGCTCGGCACACTCGGTATGATTCCTGCTCTTCGCCCAGTCTAACGCGGTCCAATCGTTGGCGGATCTCAAGTTGAGATTCGCGCCTAGATTCAGAAGTTGCTCGCACGTGTTTATGCAACCTCTTGCCGCGGCGGCCATCAACGGTGTTATAAAAGTCTCTGAATGCTGGTAATCCACTGAAACATTTTCAGACAATATGAAATGTAAGAGTTGCGCGAAATTATCCTCTCTGCCGTTCACCCACGCGTCGAAAATACTTTTGTCCATTTCTTCTATCAGCCAGGACTCCAGCTTAACCTTCTCCGGTATAGGATCGCTCTGCTGGGCTAAAATTGGAGCGGGCAATAAACTCTTCTCGTTCTTGGTACTCCTATTCGAATGCTGGGGCTTGTATTGCTTCCAAGACTCCAAAGTCTTCTGCTTGTCTTTCCACTTTAGAAACTCCTTCTTCTTCGCAAGCATTTCCTTCGTCATGTAACCGGTCATCTTCAAAATATCCTCCAAAAAGTATACGTCCACGTCGAATGATCGGCCGGGAACGTTGATGACGACGCACTTATTAAAATACTTAGTAAAGATAGTAGTGTCCATCGTGGCGCTCATAAGTATCAGCTTCAAGGAACGATATTTAACCAACGCGTCCTTTAACGCTATTAAAAGGAAGTCACAGAATCTGTCTCGTTCGTGAACTTCGTCAACAATGATGTGCGTGAGCGTAGTCAAGGCGGAGTCACCGCCCATCAAGGTCCTAAGCAGCACTCCATTCGTGCAGTACGTTAAGAGAGTTTTAGGAGCCACTCTGCTCTCCAATCTTATTTGATACCCAAAAGTCTGACCGATCTTCTCGTCCCTCTCGAATGCCACTCGCTCGGCCACAGACACCGCCGACAAGCGCCTGGGCTGCGTGCAAATGATCCTACACGGTTGATGCTTCTGCTGATAGTGCTCCAAGATATACTGCGGCACCTGCGTGGTTTTGCCGCAACCCGTTTCACCCGCGATTATGACCACCTGATGATTGCTCAGCGCACTGAGAATTTCCTCCCTCGCGTTAAAAATTGGCAGGGATTTGCGAAAGTGCAGTACATCGAAATTGGTTTTCAACTGAGGTACTTGCGGTATACTGTTGTTCAATCTACCCATCGCCTTAGTGTTCGTATTTACTGCAACAGTAAAAAATGTCTCCTATGAAAAAAGCTAAATTTGCTCAGATATTTAGTACAGATTAATAATTGTGTGTGACGCATTCTGTAAGTTTAAATACAGATATCAAAAAATTATTGAAGTAATGATTGACCGATCTCAATTTTGCGTACCATCATTATTGAGAGGACGCTCCCTCTCAATCGGAGGAAGCAGGTCTTGGCATTCCTTGTGATTCAATGGGAAGGTCTGCATCAAACTGTATATACTCTGCTTCGACGGTTTCTGCAGTTTTATCACAGCGTCGGCTTGGACTATCGTCGAACCCTCTCTCTTGAACACCGTCAAGAATCGATTTGTGCCTTTCCTATAAAATAGAGCGATTAGAACGCGGGTCTGTGTCGCGGAGTAGATGGTGGACCGGAGGAAAATGTTGCTCGAGCATACCCTCGACTTTTCGACTTCAGGCCGAGCTCCCTGGCCAGTTCGTGGATGTACGCCCGCTCCTCCGCCGTGTACGACGACGGGAACTCCAGCTCCTTCTGATCCGGACTGTCCAACAATTTCTTTATAGTCAAGTTCACAGCGATTCGGGTATCCTCCCCGATGGGGCGATGCCTCTGCTGCCTCCTTCGCGGCATAGCGGATCACTCAGATCGCCAACAGATTAACGCCGACAGCAGGATCAACACCTGATTGTTAACGTCAATTCACACTTTGCGAAATCTTTATTGCTTACAAGAATGCTTTGCAAGAATCTTAAGAAGTCTACAAGGTCAAAACACACGAAGGCAGGCGTTTTTACGTGTTAAATAAAAAAATAGATATAAACTGTGGAATGCAAAAAAAAAATGAGACAAAAAAATTCTCCGTAAATTATTCATAAAAACATCAATACTGCACGTAACACACATGCACACGCGCACGTACACATTCTCGGCCAGCTTCCTGTTTACACAAAAAATACAGGTCTCTCGACGGAGGCACCGCGCTCCGAGGCACGAGAAAATTGGACGATCGCCAGGCACACGGCATATCGCCAGCAGTTTACCTCCCCCCTTCCCCGCCCCTCTGAGAAATAAACAAAGAAGGGCAGGAATGAGCCTGTCGGCCTACGTGCTTACCGTTTTGGAGCAACAAACGTCGAAGGTCATGAAACTTGCTCCGACTCACAACGACTCGCTCGTTCCGGCGAAATCGCGCTCGCGTTCACCTCGCGACGGACGGACGGGAGCGCATTTATCGGGGATACGTCCGAGGAGGGCGGGACGGAGTAACGCAAACGCCGGGAACGTATCGCGCCATACCGCGCTACCGCACGGAGAAGGTCGAGAAGCGAGAAGTGATCGCCAGGATCACCGATCGGCCGGCGGAGGGATATTTAAGTCGACCCCCAGCGCCATCTGCACTTCGGCGGCGGCACACGCTTGTCGCGGACGCTCCGCGGATAAGAGATCGACGTTGCCCGCGGCCCGCGCGGAGTCCGAAGTGTCTGAACGGTATAGAACAGCTGATTGTGCCTCCACGCACGTAAAATATAATATTCTACGTTTACGTGTAGACAACGTAAACTATTGTAAAAGTGTCATCTATGTATAGACAGTCAGTGGACCATATATTTATTCATTTAATAAATACATATATAATTTAACGTTTATGTAAAAAAAAACTACCATTTGAGTAAGAAAAATTCTATAGTTGCATTCTTAATCTTAATCTCGTAGTTAAATTAATGTTCAAAATACATCGAGAATATCATGCTACATTTTGGACATTTCTATACTGTGGAGACTGCTTTATATAATTTAATTCTTTTATATTCTATATATTAGTAATGCATAATTTACAATAGTCTTCGTGGTTTACAAGTCTAGATTGTCTACGTAGCAAAAAAGACCATGTAAACGTCACGTAGATTTCACGTAAATAATCCGTGTAGACGTATAATCTTTAAATCTACGGCACAACTCTTGCGATATAGAATTCAGCATATCGCGGCCTTATCAAAGCTGAAAACATCGATAATGCCGATCTCTGTGTTTGAACACCCGGTCGAATTTCGTTGGCGTCGCACCGCCTCGCGGTGCACGCGCGCAGCGGCGACGCCGGGCGTCGCTTCCGTCGCGACGCCGACGGTGCGCAAGCGCGACCTGCGCAACGCAAGTACGTCGCGTTTGACAGCTCGATCGCAGTGCGCGGTACGTACGTATGTATATACGTGCGTACGTGCTCTCCCCCGCGGTGGTCGCGCGTTCTACGCGCCGCAAGACTCCCTCGCGGCTCGCATTTCCGTGACCGCCATCCGCCGGTGGAGTGGACTCGCGCCGTGCGACCGGGAGAGCGAACGGGACCGAGTGCGCGAGAAACCCACGGGAGAGGGTCTTTGCCTCGCGAGAGACGACCTCCCGCCGCCGCCGGGTCGTTGCCCCGCCACCGGTGACGACTATGTCGGCGAGGCCGCGACGCGGTTCTTAGGCTCGCCGGCACTCGCGCTGATGCCTCGTCGCGGCGCGTCGGGATCGGTTGTGATGTGCCTGATAAACGCGGACGCGGCTACGCGGTCGACGTGCGTGGAAATGACATTCGTGCGTCCCTCGTGGAGTTCCTACGGTTGAGCACCCACGAGAGCGCGAGAGAGAAAGGGAGGGAGAGAGAGAAAGAGAGGTAGAGAGAGAGAGAAGACGGTAGAGACGGCGGAGGGTGGAGAGCGAAAGGGAGAAACGTTTCTTCCTTCCGTTTGCTCCGGCGGTGTCCGCGGCGCGATTTGGGCGAGAAAGAAACGAAAGGCGGCCGGCCGATCGATGTTTTATTTGTGATGGGAGTGCCTGCGCGGGGAGCACTCGCGGCGATCGTGGCGGTAACCGCGCTCGCCGTGTACTTCAACAGCCTCGGCTGTGGCTTCGTCTTCGACGACATCTCGGCGATCAAGGACAACCGCGACCTCAGGCCCCACACGCCCCTCAAGAATGTTTTCTACAACGACTTCTGGGGCACCCCGATGCACAAGGTGCGAGAGAGAGAGAGAGAGAAGGAGAGGGAGGTAGAGAGAGCGAGAGAGAGAGAAAAAGAGGAGGCATCGTCCGACCCCCGTTGCTGGAGGACGCGCGGCCGAGATCCCCCCTCCCTCTACCCCCCCTTCTCCATAGATGGCCCCCTGCGTATTGATCCGCGAGCGTCCTGTCCATTTCATCCCGATCCGATCCCCCGTCCTGTCTTCTTCCGTTCTCCCTCGACTCCCGTCTTCCCCCGCACGCCGTGGAGCCGTCCGAAATGGAGCGGGGATCGAAATCGATGCGGTCTCGGAAATTTCGGATTTTTGCCCCGCGCCAACACGCGAGAATGATCCCCCGTGTTTGCTCTTGACGATTGGCAAATATTAGATTTTTACTTATCTCCGCGCCTCGACAATTGATGTCGCCGGAATTCTATCGATTTCAGGAACACCGAGAATCGGTACTCTCGAAATTAATGTAGTTTCAAAAAATTCAGATTTAAAATACACGTAAATTCCTCCAAAAATAGATTATTCTTATACGTTATTCTTATACGTTAAATACATATTTTTCCCTATCTATTATAGGATTTTTATCGATAATAATATTCAAAATTATATTAGCAGAATAAACTGTGCAAGAAAATGCTATTATGACAAATGATGATAATGCTATTTTAAAATGTTTAATAATTTGTAAGATATTAAATATTTTTTAACATTATTAAGCGCGGATGACATGCGGATTGACTATGTTTATTTAATTTGATCAAAAATATATTTCTGAAATCATTTAAAATGAGATATTGAAATTCTAGGTAATCGAAAAAAAATTGTGGAAATATACGATTAGTAATTTTGTTTGCTTATTTTTTTACATTTTTTATCTACAATTTTTTAATTGGGAAAAAATAATATATTATTAAAAATATGTAAGATATAAATTTTATTATTTGAATCATTTTGCACATATTTACTTTAAATTAAAAAAATTTACAAATACAAAATATATTACTTGGATATTACTTAAAATTATTTAAAATGTGTAGAATACGTGCAGAATCATTCCTTTACGTATCTTTGTTATATTTACCTTTCAATAATAATTATATAAAAAATGTTGCATTAATTGTTTTAAAATTGTCAAATTTTAATCAATTGATCAATTGTTTCTCTTTCTTTTTTTTTAATAGGAACAATCGCACAAATCTTATAGACCTCTTTGCGTTCTCACATTCCGATGGAATTACCTGATTCACCAACTAGATCCTATGGGATACCACCTGCTAAATGTTATTCTACATGTTGGAGTATGCCTATTATATTTCAGGTTGGTTCACATCGATTTTCTATTTTATTTTGCAATATTGTTGCGGACAGAATTACCGAAAATTATTTCTATAAGGCTCGCGTTAAAGGCAAGAATAAAAGAAATAGCGGAAAAATTGTTTGCAGGACCTGTTTGATGTTTCTGCCAGATGCAGCAAGTTTTGTGTCATCGTTATTTTTTGCTGTGCATCCTATACACACGGAGGCAGTATGTAACAACAAAAAGACATTTTAATTATTGTCGCAAATGATTGTCATTGATAAACACGGCTGTAATTATATTCCCAGGTCACAGGTGTAGTTGGCAGGGCAGAAACTTTGTCCTCCTTATTTTACCTGGCAGCTTTAATCACATATACTAAATGTTGCAAAAGCAAAAGATCTACAGGGTGGAAGTCCTTGATATTATCTATGTTTTTTGTATTTACCGCAATGTTGTGCAAGGAGCAGGGAATTACAGCAACTGCAGTTTGTGTGCTGTATGAAATTTTTGTTGTACAGAAGGTAAAAAAAAACTCATTCCATGTATGTACATTCATTATTCGTCTTTTCTACTGCAAAATGCTGATGCTTGTAATATTATTCAGGTTAGAGCAAGGGATATTTTCTTAGCACTAAAGTCAGCTTTTGGTGGTAATAAAATTTCACCTGCATGGTCAGGCGAGGGTACAAAACGTTTGACTGCCCTTACACTTGTTACATTTAGCCTGCTTATCCTACGGTTACATATAATGGGCTCAAAGTTACCTGTATTTACCAGGTATGGCTGTACATATTACGACATTATGTATAATTTTATCTACGCACAGTGTAACTATAATGGCGATTGTACACCACCTTCTAGATTCGACAATCCCGCATCGGTTGCTACAACACCAACAAGACAGCTTACGTATAATTATCTCGCTGCAGTGAATTTAAGACTGCTATTTCTTCCAAGTGATTTGTGCTGTGATTGGACAATGGGGACGATACCATTAGTAGAGAGCTTTACCGATGCCCGTAATCTCGCGACCCTAGCTACTCACGGAGCCGTACTAGGATTGCTTGTGACAGCTGTAGTAACACGTAGCAGACAAACGTCAGTCATTCTTATTATGGTCAGTAGACACACGAGAGCACAATTACAGATCATAATCTAGTAGAGAGTACAAGTTATAATTGAGTAATCGTATGTGTGTTTGTGGAAAATAAACTGTGCATGTATTCTACTTAGAATTTTTGTGTACGTACAGATTTTGTAATTAACAATACTAATATCTAATATGTTCCCAATATAATGTGCCTGCAGAGTTTGGCTATGATGATACTCCCTTTTTTACCCGCGTCGAACCTTTTCTTTCCGGTTGGATTTGTAATTGCTGAAAGAGTGTTGTACGCTCCTTCCATGGGGTTTTGCATGCTTATTGGATATGGATGGAGTATTTTGGCAGACAAGAAGTAAGTTGACTCGTCCGTGGACGTATATAACTTTGTATATACGGATTGCTTTTACGGATCGTAGAAAATATTTACTCTCACGTAAACGCCATCTTTCAGATGCAAGAAGCTGGTGTTACTTTTACTCGTAACGCTTCTAGCAGCGCACACGACGAAAACCTTTGTCAGAAATTACGACTGGTTAGATGAATACTCAATATTCATGTCTGGCTTAAAAGTGAACGAGAGGAACGCCAAACTGTTTAATAATGTCGGTCACGCGTTGGAGAGTCAAGGACGCTTCAAGGAAGCGTTGAATTTTTTCAATATGGCTGTACAGGTTCAGGGTGACGATATTGGCGCACACATTAACGTCGGAAGAACCTACAATCATCTGAAAATGTTCAAGGAAGCCGAAGACGCGTATTTAAAGGTAAATAATACCGGTGAATGTCTGTACCAATTTGTCCAGCTCTTTCGATTAACTTGTGCTTATTTATTTTCTAGGCCAAGTCGTTACTACCAAAAGCGAAACCGGGAGAATCTTATCAAGCACGTATAGCACCGAATCATTTAAATGTGTTTGTTAATTTGGCCAACTTGATAGCTAAGAACGCAACTAGATTAGAAGAGGCTGATTTATTATACAGACAGGCGATCAGTATGCGCGCGGATTATACTCAAGCATATATTAATCGTGGCGATGTTTTAATTAAACTTAATCGTACAAAGGAAGCTCAAGAAGTCTATGAGCGAGCACTATTTTATGACAGTAATAATCCTGATATCTATTATAATGTAAGTATCGAGTTACTATCTGATGGCGAACGCTAGTTAATCTATTTAATGAATAAGTAGAAAGACGGAAGAATTGATTGTGCAAGTTAAATTATTGAAATTTCCGCAGCTTGGTGTCGTATTTTTGGAACAAGGGAAAGCATCCCAGGCTTTGGCATACTTGGACAAAGCTTTAGAGTTTGATCCGGAGCACGAGCAGGCGTTACTGAACTCCGCTATACTACTCCAAGAATTGGGACGAGCAGAATTACGTAAAGTAGCTAGAGAGAGACTGCTGAAACTTTTACGGAAGGTAGTTTTCCTTTCAAGTACCCTCAGAACTATGATTATGTCATTAACTTATGGACTATCATGGATTTATGTATGTATCTGTGATTACAGGATTCTAACAACGAGCGTGTACATTTCAATCTGGGGATGTTGGCCATGGACGATCATGACAGCGGTAGCGCGGAGCGCTGGTTCCGCAATGCCGTCGCATTGAAGGAAGACTTCCGCTCTGCACTATTCAATCTCGCGTTACTCCTGGCCGATGAGCAGCGCCCGCTCGAGGCGGCGCCGTTTCTGAATCAGTTGGTCAGATTCCATCCGGATCATGTGAAAGGCCTAATTCTTTTGGGAGACATTTATATCAATAACATAAAGGATCTAGACGCTGCAGAAAATGTAAGATGTCACACGAAACTTGTCACAATTTTCTTAATTCTTCGAAATATACGCAATTTACACTTCATTCTATAAACAACAGAAGTTCGCGTCGATAATTCTAATGTCAACGTTCATTGTTTCAGTGTTATCGTAGAATATTGCAGCTGGATCCCACAAACATTCAAGGATTGCATAATTTATGCGTCGTGATGGTGGAACGGGGTAAACTAGGCCTGGCGGCGCAATGCTTGGAACGCGCTGCCGCTCTAGCGCCACATCAGGACTACGTGCAGAGGCATCTCTCGATCGTAAGGACCCGTATCAGCCGTCTACCGCCGGATCAGCGCGACAACGACGTCTTCGACGATTCGTTCTGGAGCAGCAACGTGAAGGACAGGCCTTTCAATACCGAGTCGTCGAACGGACAGTTTCTCGGAAAGACTGATTCCGTTTTCGCGAACCACGCGACAGTTCACAATCACATAGGAAATAAGCAGAGCAATACCGATTCCTTGAATAATCACATTATACATTTGAAAGGTCCATCAAAGCCTGCCCGTGCGACTAGCGGCGTCGGTACAGAAACGAAGGACGGACAGCGTTCCAAGTCACAAACGACGGTCTCCGAACTGACGAATATCGTGGAACCTACTACGGACAGGGTTTTCGATAGGATTATAAGCGCTGACGTAACGAAACTAGATATCACGCAGAAACACGGCTCGAAACACGCGAATTCCGATCAGTTCAATCAGAGTGCCGCCGCGACTGTCAGCGGCAAACAAGGAATTCAACAGACAAAGGACAGTGCGTTGTCATAGTATTAATGTAAAATCCGCCGAATACTGTAAAGTTATGCATATAACGGAAGGTTATGGTGGTACAGTCATATAGAGCTAATGTGTGAATATAAAATAAATACAGAGTATTGTTTTATATGCTGTATAAAAAAAAAATAGGACGTTTTATAAAATATATTTAAAACAATCGTGTATTCATTTATTTCCCTCACTTTTCTTCTAATTCTATCGTTTCCTAATATTTTCAAACTTTCAAATTTTGTATATGATTAATATATAATTCTTAAATCGATTAAGGGTATAATTGGGAAATAAACAAACGTCAATTCCATTAAATCTTTTCTATTAAATATAGATCGATGAGAAAGAAACAGAAAGAGATATTTTAGCAATGTTTCGCTTTTAAAATTATAATTTCCATGACTTAATAATTCCATTGTTTTTACTAACATTTCTGAATAATAATTTTGAGTCCTACGAAATCCGAGTTTCCTAAAGTAAATGTTATCGGTCGCATTCTATTTATAACTTTATATACACAGAAAAATTTGTATCAAATTGATAACGTCACAAAGATTATGGTGAAAGTCAGATTTCGATTATGTTTATTAACTCTTTTTATAATACGCGAAATTCAATATATATTTATTACTTGTTTTTTCTTTATCATTACGTACATATTAACAAAATTTACGAATCAGGCACAATTTATTGGAGAGCAGTAATAATTTAATACATCAATTCGTGTCAAAATAAAAAAGAACGTTTCGGTTCACTCTTCAGTTTCATCTTCGTCAACAATAAACTTTTTATCGTTGACTGTCACATTATTCAGATATACGATTATCATACTTTAAAATTTATTATTTTTACTTGTTAACTTTAATTAATTTAATTGGTGTCAAATTAGTTCCGTGTTTTGACTTAATTTTATCCCCTTGATAATTTTTTATTCATTGTACGCTGACAATCTTTTTCTACTATTTTTTTTTATATCTATATTTATTAATTTTATCAGCTTGTCGATCTTAGGCGATTTTATTCGTACCACGATATTCATTTGCCAAGCAGCTTCCACAATTTTTTTACAAGGAGTTTCATGCTTTACGATCGACAATGAAATGTATATGTATTAACTATTGTGAGTATCTGAAGATGGTCCGAAGAGTAAACCAAATCATTGCATTTTTTTATACGAATTGGTATATTAAATTATTACCGTGCTTCAATAACCGTACCGGACTCGTATTCGTTTTTATATATTAATTTTTTGTCAATATCGCGAGTCTTAATTTACATGATTTAAACAAAGTTTATTCGAAAGGTCATCGCCCGATCGTCAATTTAGTCCATGCATTACCTGCAACTTATTATCGATTGCAGCACGAAAGCAAGCCGTTGCGGGTTGCAAAGTGGCAAAGTAATGAATCAAGCTGGCTTTCATGTTCATCGGATGCCAGGCTGTTGAAACATCATACAGTATGCATGTGGAAGTTACAAGACTTTTACCCTATCACGTCCCTCACTCACGGACCAAACGTATTAACGTGCTGGTGTGTGTATGTAATGTAAAAAAAGCTACACCCGATAAATATGGAAATGAAAACGCGAAGTTTGCAATGTATAGGGTGCTTGCGAATTATCCAATTTCGTACCTGCATCTCCGTCTACGCGAGACGCGTAAGCAGAATTATAATTACAATTTCATTACCTTTTCATCATTAAGTTTTATGTAGATATGCGATGCATACATGAATTTTACCACATCTCCTTTTAAGATATATATTTTATATGTATGTATATATTATATATTAATTTCAAGAAATTATGTTACTGACATTTTCTCGATTTTTTTCATTTTGCGTTGGTAATCAATATTTTATATCATTTTATAAACCTGGAATTTTCTGAAAACGTTAAGTTTAAGTATATCATATTTTAATTGAATCATAAATTTTTCGCTGAAGATTGTTAGCGAAAGGAAACCTGTAAAAAAATAGCTAAAGAACTTGCATCTAAAATTAAATCGCGAGCTGCTTTTATTAATTTTATACAGATTTCTAAAGATTTCTATTTGACTCCTGCGGATCGTGTAATTAATTTTAAAAAATGCAGATTAAACAAACACGTGTTATTTTTGTCCGGCTGGACCGTCGCATCTAAACGCTATACCATGCCGAAAACAACGTTGATCGACGTTTCGTGCGTAGTCTACGTCATCAAGGATCCAAACAAATTTTCGATATTGTCTATATTAGAAACAGCTAAATTAGATTCTGTATTGCCTGCGAAATCCGGTCACCGACGAATGAAAACTGGTACCTAAATGGACGTGAAGGTTAACGCATTAATCGTCCTCGAGACGACCGCTTGCCGGACCGATCGACTTCGCGACGCGACGCGACGCCCCAGGAAGACGACATCGTTGACCCATTAGGGTAGCAAGATCCTGTTCTAATCGAAAACAGTGTCCTTGATAAGTCATGCCAGCTCAGTTCGAGCGACTGTGAAGCGACGCCGTGTTCCATTTAAAATTTCCATTTTGGTCGTCGGCGGGGGCTATTTCGGGGACGAGTTTCTATAGCAATTCCAGTGATACAAAAAATATATTATTTTTAAAATTTATAGCTTGCAGATGCTTGAGAAATATGCTCATTCTCACGGAAGCCAGAAAAATATTCCAATAAAGTTGGAAAGACGTCAATGCGTATTAATATGTGATATCGTATCATTACGTATGAAGTATCAAAAAACTTCTAGGTGACTTAATTAAGTAAACTTTAAAAAATATAGAAAACTACAAAATTATAATTCGTATAAAGCTTTATATACTGCACTACATAAAAAATTTTTTGAACTTTAAAACAGATACGGATAAAAGACCAAAAATCTTGAAATTATTAAACAATTTGCAAAAGCTTTTTTGGCTCTCTACTGCAAAAAAAAAATCAGTTTAAATGTTTTATATCACGTTTTTTTTAAGTATCATTTTACTATATTTTTTCAAATATGGCATCCAAGTCTCAAGTTATTTTATTATATATCATTTTATCTCTAAATGAAGAAATATGGTAGACTTGTCACGATATTAATGTCTAGATTAATAAAATAAGAAAAGAAGTCGCACGTCATTTAATTTGATGTCGCCGCGCGGTTTTCGATCGTGGAACAAGCGACGTAAGGCGGGTCTTTCGGGGGTCTCGGCATCGTGGACCGAAATCGGCCGACGTCGCGAGGGTGCAAAATGAGGGTGTAGGGGGCAGTTCACGGTTGACCGCACGCCCTTCCGTATGCAAGCGGCATTAGCCGCGTGCCACGCGATTAAGGGAAGTTGACAAGTAAGCCGGTGCTTAATGAACACGTCTCCGCTGCTCAGGATTACTACTGGCGAGCTGAGTGTTTATAAGGGAGGCGGCCACCTTTTCGGCCACCACAAGACGCACACGCATCATCGAGTAACAATCGCTGACACGCGCGCATACGGTAAGTACCATGCCGACCTTTTGCCATTATTTGTACCGCACCTTTTGTACGCACCGAGAAGGGACGAATTTAGCACTTCCGCGGCCGTAAAGAACACGCACACGCATCGACCTTTAATCAATTGTAAATCAAACGGCAAATACGCGTCCGCGATTATAGAATCACGTACGATCTAAGTCTCCTATAGTTTGCTTTGAAGCAAACCTCTAAATTTTTTAATAAATATTCTCAAAATTATTCTTGAATTTAATTTAATAAAGTTTTTAATTAACTTAACAAGATTTAAAATATATCCTCTAAATGCCACGATGGTAAAATTTGATGATATGTGATCAATGTGTGACTTACTATTAAATCATTGCCATCATGAATTATCAGTTAATATATGAATCTAAAGCTTTTGTATGATTTTTGAAATTTTCACAGCAATCTATCATTCTCACCATTGTCGATCCTAATTACAAATTACAACGGTTTAATTTTTTCACTCAAATGCGACGTGTTATATAATTACAGTCCTGCAGGCGTCGTTTTTGCGAAAGTAATCGGAGATTTCAATGTGGATAATGTGATCCCTGATAAACATGCATTTATTCCCGATGCTCACTTAATGTCGTTGTTCGCGCTTTTACGGTTCATTTTTATTGCGTAATACATTTAATGGTTTTATGCTTCGACGTGTCGTATAGTCTCCCACATGGATAAACTCTTGTCGTCTGTGCAGGTGAATATTGCAGTAACTTCGCCAACTTTTTCCAATATTTATGATACAAGCTGCCCGCTCAGGCGGTAAATATTGTGCATCGCACCATACGAGTTCTTGCAAACGAATATCAGAAGCAGAGAGAAGTACGAGGCTAATGTCACAGGTAAAAGCCCACGTTAGCCTTTATCGATCACGATCGTTGACCGCGTCATATAAGGTGTCTCGGTATTTTTTTCTCCATTCCTCGTCGTAATCACGATTAATCAGGCGTGCGAAATAAGGTATTTTTCGTAAAGCTCCCCTAATGTCATATATTTCGAGAAGATTTCTAAACAGGCTGTTATACTCCCAAGTTTATATATAACGTTTATATATAACGGTCTTGACGTGGACGCAGTCGTAAAAATAATAACGAAATAAAGACGGCAAATAAAGAAGGCAAATAAAGATGGCAAATAAAAATGGCAAACAAAGGCTGTCTAATTCACTTCAAAATAATATGTCAATCGAGCCTACTTTACGAGTTTCCAGACATCTCATTACGAAAGAGAGATGTATTATCATTTCAAGAGAGATAATGTCAAGAGATTCTATAATTGAAATCGTCAGTAAATTCTAAAAGGTAATATAAATTAATAATGAAACTGGATATAAAATAGATACATGTTTTCAATGATAATTCATCGCGCGCGGGCGCAGGTCGTTAGTGGTATGATTCCGATCTGATACTTCGTAAAGATATCAGTTATATACGGTGAATGAAACAGCTTGAAGTTACGTTAGATAAGTGAGGGTGAAAAAGTGAAAGAGGTATGTGGACTCCACTGCGCCGTGGAAAAAACTCCGACTGTCGTGGATAAACCGGGGTGGCGAATGAGTAACGTCACGCGAGCCGCCCGCGCGCTATACCTGAAGATTCTTCGTATTACCGCAATGCCTTACGATTAACTTATCGCTAGATCACGTCCCTACACATCCGAGTTCATTTCTTGGAAAAAGGCTCGCGAAATGCTTTTTAACTTCTCGATCTAATAAACGCGACTTTCTTCAATTCTTTCGCCGGTATGTTGCGCCATGCAATATTAACCCGGCACAGTTGATTTACAATCTTCCAGATCTTTTCCACAGTATTTCCTTGTAATATAGTTAATTACATTTTATTCAAGGCTATAATATAGTATGTAATTAAATAATGATAATTAAATAATGATAATGTAGGAGAAATTATTAGGAACGAAATAAAGTCGAAGATATACCGTGAGACAAATTTATTGTAATTGCTGCCGATTCTCGCGGCGCGGCTAGGGAACGACGGCTCACAGATCAACGATCGTGTCGTTCGAATCGTTAAGGTCTCAAAAATAAGGAAATACAAAGGTCGAAGCACCGAATATTGCCAAGCACAAATGCCATTCGTGATAAGTGCACAAATGTCGATCGTGATACATATTTTCCTATAATAATAACAATAAATTTAATTAAAATATTACTTTAATCTCTCACCGATATATAGTTTATTATTATTCTGAAATGACAACGTTTACGTATTTATATTTTGAGAAAATTAAATGCAAAAATTGCAATATGGTAACATTTTTTGGTTGGATACAGATTATCGGCACGCAAGCTCGTCGAGTGTCAGGGAGATCGCGTTATTGTTTCGGAGACTCGCGAGATTTTTACTCCCGCGCAAGAAAATCGCTGGTTTCTGATCACGTGCCCAGTAATGGGTCCCATTAGGGCTGACCGATGGAAGTAGGACAGCAAGTACTTTCCACTCACGAGGACAATTGTCCGCGCACAGCTCCGCCGACTCAATTGCAGGACTTGTGATCGTTTAAGGGGAGGTAGCATCTGCCCGGCACATTCGTAGATCGAGATCGTTACGAGTAGTGAAGTCTCGGTAGGAACACTGGTTGCTATAAAAGTGTTCAAAAGATTTCATATATTTCGAAAGATTCCAACCGTTTGCAGACTCGTGTGTTCATTCGTGGCAGTCTTTGCTCGTTTCCATCGCATTAGCCGCATTCTATAGCTTATGTGCTACGCTATAGTCATGA
Source organism: Wasmannia auropunctata (assembly GCF_000956235.1). Lineage (NCBI taxonomy): Eukaryota > Metazoa > Arthropoda > Insecta > Hymenoptera > Formicidae > Wasmannia > Wasmannia auropunctata. The sequence goes on from NW_012086794.1 coordinate 49,863, forward strand.
AAAATAAACATAAATCAACCGTAAATTGAACTTCAGGGATATGCATGGATAAATGTTTATCCCCCACACTTCGTCGCAGTAATATAGGCTGCGTTTTCAACGGTACCTGCATCTCGATCGCAGAGAGATGCTTATAATTCTTAGCTCGGCATTAAGCGTCTCGCGACTTACATATAACGATTATGCGAAAGGTGCGAACGTTTTACGCGCGCGGAACTTACGCTACGCGAGAACAATGCGGGCAACGCAGGCATCTCTGCCTGCGCTTATGCCGCGGACGACGGCGATCGCTATCGTCGTCGTACCCGGGAAGAGTGCACGCCGAGAGTACATCCGTACAGTCTGACTGTGGCACACGTTCGCAGACAACTGTCTAGACCGCAATTGGTCGTCTGCGGCGACTGGAAGAATGCCAGGACGAAAAAAAAAGAACGAAAAACTCCGCCGACTGGCCGGCCGTGTATCTCTCTCGCATGTCTCTGCACTTCGTGCACGACCTTCCGAGGTCATTCAATTTGAAGGCGATCGTTCGCAGACCTCGTCGTCGCGACTCGCCGGCCGCAAGAGAGAAACCGACGCGCGGACAGGGCAGCAGAAATTAATTCGTATACACGACATATGAGTGCAATAGCATCGAATAAGTCTGTCAAACTGGTGCCTAACGCGGGAAATTTCGCTTCAGTCGCGAATATAGCTTTCCATCTAGAGCTACTGGATTTTCCAAATCCGATATCGATCGCAGACAGATCCCACTTCGCGACACTTGGACTTCAATCGACTGATTCGTACAAAGTAGAGCTAAAGTGCAAGTTTGATATGTTAATAATTTCGCGATAATTTCGATACCTTTGCAAGAAAACAAGATAAAAACCGTCATCGCATAATTCGACGAACTGCTTATTCTTTAATCAATATCGGCAAAGCGCGAAAACTGATATAATAACAAATGTTAAAATTTAAAATAAAATGCAATTTCAGCAGTATATCATTTTTTTATTTCTATCAAAATATAAAAAAAATTGTTTTCAAATGAATCGCATGAAGGGAAGGTAATTTGCGACTATCTCTTTTGTATGGACTCGTTATTATTCTTATCTTAGTAAAAAGACCTTTGAAGAAAAGATATTAGATTTTCCTATGATAGCTGTTCGTGTCTATTTTATTTATTTCTTTCGCTTATTTTTATATGCATCAATAAAAGAGAAGTATCAGTTATAAATTGATCTTAATATTAATTAAATTAACCTTAAAATTAATTATTAGATTAATTACAGTTATAAAGATTAATTAAAATTCACTAATAATCAATCTTAAACTGTAGCTCGCGTGAACAGGTTGCACATTCAATCTCTAAGCACCCACGTCAACCAATTACTGGTTGAACGACGATGCGAGACGATTTGCACTCGATCTTCAGCAGAGTGCACAGACAAGACACGTCGCTTTTCTTGGGACCGATTGCTTCCCTCACTCGTCGCCCTCCCTCCCTTCCTGTTTACTTTCTCTTCGTCGCTATCCCCCGACCACACTTAAATAAGGGGCAGCAAGCACGGGAGAGAAAGAGAGAGACAGAGCACCGAGCCACCTTATACTAGTTCGCCAGGGATCTTCTGTCGAGACGGAGTACCGAACCTCCGCCGGGGACAAGTCTTCGTGACAATTGTGATCAATCAGGCCTGGCATTGTCAGAAACGTGACCACACCATTACCAGTCGGAAGAGCTCGAGACGCTCGTCGGCGACCGAGCGGTCGAGACGTGCCTCGTCGATCTTCTCGTGGAGAGGAGCGTCGGTATTGCGCCTCGCGATCATCGCCGATCACCATCACCCGCCGACTTTCTCCATAAGCTGTAAAACGTCTCGACGAAACCATTCGGCCCGAGGCGTAACAAGATCGTTAATGAGAGGATCGGGTCAAGGATCGAGCAAATTCAAGGATCTCAAAGCGACCGTATTGAAGACGTCCTCGACGAAGAAGAAAGAGTCCCGAGAGGACGAGTACATGACTGTGATTCGCGAAACCTAGGTAATGCGAGCTAAGAATATTAACCGCTTCGTACTTCGTGCTGTCTCACGCCGACGCAGCCCGCAAAGGTGTCCTGGAGAGTCGAAGAATCCAGGCTGCAAGATTGATCGCCATTTTAGCGAGGGGATCCAACGTGGACGGATTCCCTACGATTGATTAAACGATCGCGATTACTTTCGGGAGAACATCAGGTGGAAGAAGAAAGAACGAGGGGAAAACTCGCGCGAGGTAACCCTACCCCGTGGTCGCCCGGTATCAATGCATCCCAGGCAGTGGAAAGGGTTGATCGTACCGGGAAATCAACATTGCCTCGAGACGGTGGCCCGATATCGTCTACGAAGTATATTATGATAAGAGAGACACCTGCAGCCTCGCCATCGTCGTGATCACGTCCCACCTGCTGTGCCTGCACCCGCGACAACGCTCGGCGTCCGAGAAAGAGTCCCAGACTGTGATACTACCCCGTGTGATAGAGAAATCGTCTTGTGATCCCGCGTTTTACCTCAACGTACTCAGTAAGTCTTTATCCTACCCCGCGCCCTCCTGTCTTCGTTCTTATCGGTCTTGTGCCCTCTGCCGCGGCGTAGAAACTAATTATAATACGAGGAAGAATATATAACTCTTCCGTGAGCTCAAGATAGATCCGTTCGACACGGTCGGCTCGATTCGATCGCCACTTAATTTCCCGATTGTTGGCGCCGGATAAAACGCTGGAAACGGACCGTTTTTTTGGTTCCCCGATAATCGATAATTTATTCGTTTGGATCGATTTGCAATCGACGTGCGATGATTATAATGGCTTTTTGTAGATATATTTCGTCTGAATATATTTTGTCCGTGTAAAAAAGGAAAGAAAAAGTTTTATCCGCCCATAAAAGATATTAATACTTAGCGATTAATTTCAGTAAATATCAAATATATTTGTCCGCGCAGCTAAATTTATCGCAATAAATGTGCAATATATCATCGTGTATTTTATTTTAATTCGATATCGGCTTGACATTTATTTTAAAAAAAAGTCAACTTTGTGCTCTTACAGAGTGATAACTAAATAAGCGCATGCAAGATATTTTAGCTTAATATAATTTGACTTATCATTATCTTCCAAGATTCGTTGCAACCATTTTAAATTATCGCTTCAAATCAGAGTCGTCGCGAGGAAGCGAAAAGGAGAAAGAGAAAGAGAGGTGGAGAGTTGATTATCTTAAATCTCGAATTATTCGAGAACAACGACTGACACTAATTCTAGTCACGTATGGCCTCCTCAAGTGCTATGCGAGTCCTCCTCAAATTGACGCATATGAGCGCAGCACGCTTGGTGCTCGTGCACCGTGCAATTGTATTATTAGAGAGTGCATCTGCCTCTTAAAGGTCTCGTTTAGCCGAGCCATTTCTTCAAATTATACATTAGCCCGATGACGCAGCCAATTAACGGTCACGCAAAAAATTAATGAACACCGTATAGAACCATTAAAATGGTAACTCTCGCAACTTTGATACGTTTAATCATTATCCTCTTCTCAATGTTGCCAATTCTTAATCGCAAATTCACGCCGTGTCGGGGGATGACCTGCACGGAAAAAGATGCGCGATTCGCATCTTTTTACATTTTACGTTATTCCGTGCTTCGCAATAATTTATAACGCGTAAATGCGTGACGCTCGTTACGCTTCGCTCGATTGCACGAGATTCCGGTGTACGAAGCAATGAAGTATAATTGATTAAATTACTTAGCAATGTCAGATACGATATTTCGTATTCCGTAATTCCGAGGCGATCTTCCGTCTTCGCTTATGACACGACCAAACGTAGTCGCGTCGTTCTCGGAAACTTGTTCTCTCGAAACGTCGTTTATATATTTACCCTGCATGTACATATACGCGATCGTTATCGTACGCGTGACAAATCGCGCTTCGGATCAATGTCTCATACGGGGTCGCGCCTCAATGTGCCAATCAGGGTACAATGTAATTCTCTCATTTAGAGAATCGCGCATCGGATAAGTTTCGATAAGACTTAAATTAAAACACATATATATTGTATATTTATCTTTAATGAGTTAGAAACGAAACGATGCATGGATTTTCCGTTCTCTCACAACCGTAAATTTTTTTTCTCCCCGCACTTTCTATTTCAAGAAAGTCGATCGAGATAAACTCTTCCTGTATATAGTATATAAAATAACGAAACAAAATAAGCAAAAATAGTCACCAATGACCTGTGTCATGACACTCAATTTATTTACAGATCGCAATCGTTTATACTAGAAGGCTAAAAATAAAAGATTAATTAAATAAAATGATAAATGTGTCAAAAATTAGACTTAGGTCGATATTCATAGTCGATTCTTATTTCAAGACCGTCTTAAGTAATATCTTAAAAGATGCGGCTCTCTGATTGGCTTATGATATCTTAAAGCTTAAGATGGTCTTGAAATAAGAATCGAAACTGTGAATACGGCCTTATTTTGGCAATATCAAATGTACGACGTTTTAGTTTGAATTTTTGCAAAGCCAATCGAAATCCGCGCAGCTTCGCGACGATAGAACGGCGCGAGTAAGACGAATCAGAATCCCGAGGGCGTTCAGCTTGAATTTTTCTCACACCTGTGTGTCCGTTTGCCAGAAAATGGAAAAGTTTTCTGGCTCTGCCGCATACGCGATCGCGCTCTAATTGGAAAAGTCGATCGCCCCTAGCTGCTTCGCACTCGGACATAAGTGCGCTCCCTCGAGCGCGCATAAGTGCGGCCCGCTTAGTATCTTTCCGAGTTATATACACGTGTTTATTACTCGTGTCTGCCGGCGGTACTTCGCTGATAATACCAAGAGAAAAGACGAGGATAAAAATAGAAACGCGCCGGTCTTGCGAGAGAGAGAGAGAGAGAGAGAGAGAAAGCACGGGAGCGAAGGAGAAAGAGACCGGCCCCGATGGAAGGTGGAGGAAGCGAGGGTCGCGATCAAGACGACGCTCCCTGGAACGAGTCCTCTTTTCAATTTACGGAACTTTTCGCTATCGTGAAATGCGCGTCTCGTCTCTCGAGAGAGACGCCGGGAGGATCTACGTAGTTCGGTACTGTGTTTACAACCGTTGGAGGTGCCGGACGAGAGAAGCCAATGAACGGCATATATACGCGTTACATTATCGATACGGTAATTGTTGTTCGGTCTCATTTTATGCGAATTCGAAGTAATACGAGATACAGTAGTATCTCACGCACAAAACGTGAAGTAGTGCGCAATTCAATGAAATCAATGTACTTCTTCTCCATGAGGAAAGATTGTAATACCATTTCGCGAGGATACGCGCATATCTCGCAAACTTCGAACATATCTCGAATGCATTTCGAAAATTACCACACGCTACACATTTAAATTATGAATTACGCGAAATTTTCGGAAATGTACGCTCCGCGTAAAATATTATGATCGCGTTGTGGAACAAGACACCGCACCGGAATGTTCCGGTGCACCGTGCCCGGGCGTCTCGAATTCTCGTCGGTAAATCTCGCCTCTTCTTTTTTTTTTATTTGTCTTATTCACGTGGCCTGTCGGCGGCGTGTGCGACCGCGCTTATCATTTTCGCGGGTGAGATACCGCGAGTCTCGACCGCCTGTGTTCACGCTCGCAAACACACTTATTTACCTCGTCCGGGTACTATTTTTTGTCGGTCGTCAGACGTCGCGATTTCTTTTCGCGACGCACGAGAGGGAGAGAACTAAACCGGCAATTCTGGATATATTTTTGCGAAAAAAGATTCGCGAACTCCCGCGCAAACTCTCAATCTTGCGACCCAGCAAATGATATAATAAAAAAAAAAACATCGAGTTCCTCTAATTGATGAATCGATTTAAAGAGGAGCGAAAAATGCTTCGTTCTAAATGAATGATCGATCTGTTGAATGTATAGGAGGTGAAGCAACACTTAAGAATTACAAGTGTTGCACGCGTGTTTTCATCATCGCGCGTTACTACTAATCGCGCGAAAAAGATAAATAGAGTTAGATAACTTCGACATCAACACGCGCCGTTTCCTTCGGTTATTGCTTAGTGTTGAAAGCTAATTCTCATCACCATGATGCGCCGGAAATAAAAATGGTCTGCCCTATATTCGCGTAACTTGTTTTGATGAAGGGGGCAAGCCAATGTGTCTGTCACGACAATGACTCTGGTACGCGTTTACCTAATGATACGGCATACGCCAATCGATCGTGAATAAAATTCTGTCAACCTTGAAACGTCAAAGTTTATGCATATTAAACAAAAATATAGATTGAAAGCGGCCGAATGAAATCTACACACGTAATTAAAAATAATATTGACATGGAAGTCAATATTCTACTAGAATTAGAACTGAAAACACATGGAATCGATTTCTCTTATGGCGAGAACGTCGAGAACTAATATAGCTATCGAGTTGTAAGTCAGTCGAAATGAAGGACTTTTCGTGATGCTTCGAGACCGCAGAAAGAAGTCAATTTCAATGTAAAATACATTTTGCTAGAATCTTAATTCTCAAAGCTGAATTTTATCAAGATTTCACGGGAAGTAATAATTTTAAGTAATAATATTTTAAATATGTATTTTAAATTTCACAAGGAGTGATCTTATACTTCTACTCTCAATTATATAATTATTTCTGTTAATTATGTAATTATTCTCTATATAAACACACAATTAATTTTTGTAAACCTACATCGATAATATTCCAAAAAGTATTGTAGATCACCTAGAATTAATGTTTTGCGAAATTATACGGTATTATACCATAGCCCCCATATACATTCATGTATCAAGGCCGCTGGCCTTATTTCCATTTTAGCTGATAACGCGACTAATCGAATACGACGTAGCCTGCAAAACAAGTCAACATTGTTCTAATCCTATCACAGACACAAGAGCGTGGTGCGCTGGTGAAACTTCGAGGAGACGCAGCAACACCCGATGACCTACCCCACGCAAACTAGGATAATACCCTAGCCATATCTCTGTGTGTGTATGTGTGTGTGTGTTTTGTACGTGCATGTGTATATACCTGACATACATGAAAAGTTACCTCATTGAAATACTGCCAGGTGCAATTACCTTTTTGTTCGTTGTCTCGCGAAATGCAATCGAAAGTTACTTCCAACGAGATGGATTCGGACGCCACGGAAATTACCTGAAGAGACGCGAAACGATCGTCGACTTTTCGCGTTACACACGTGTGTGATGCCCCTATATAAAATAACGAAAGAATGAGAAGGACCTCTGTGTACCAGTCCGCCTGATCGCGGAGTAGATCGTAATTGTGCTGCGACGCAAACGTGTGAACAAAGGTCGCTTTTACAGACAATTAAGCGCGCGAGAGGCAGCTTCTCTTTCTCTTCTTCTGTCGGAGACTCCTGTCGCGACGCGCGACGCGTCGATTACGCGGCACCCGCGGACGAGAGTACGCGTCCTCTCCCTCTCTCTGCCTCCCTCCCTCCCTCTCTCTCTGTCTCGCCTTTCTTTCCCTCGCCGTCGCAAGATTTATATTTAAGTGATTTATCTAAAAATAGAGGCACCCTGCGCGACCGCTGGAATGCCGCGCTGTCGCGGTTATAATACGCGAGAGGCATGTCAATTAATCCCGATAAAACCGACGCGACGCCGAGTTTCCCAATGCGGCGAGGTCTGTCGAATCACACGATGTGTGCTTCTACGCTTTACCAATTATATCGTCGCTTAAACGAACGGCTAAAAAAGTATGTTCGAACAAGTATCGGTGTCGAGTAAACTTTGTCCGAATGTCAGATATATGCCGGTATAATGAGACATTATTTTAGTAAACAGTTGGTCCAATCTGTCGTCCCAGATAACTTTATTTTTACTCGCTTATTCAAAAGGCTGCACATCAAAGTGATGACATCGATAGATCGCTGCTCCACAATTTTTATCCATCACTTTTAAATAAACGCGCATGAAATTCAGAATTTCATGTTCGAAGGAACACTACTTGTCGTCTAATCGCAAAGTGAATGAACATTAGTGAGATGACGAATCCAATTTCCTCGGATGCAATTAAACGAGAAACGGTATCACTTTCAGATGTCCGCGAATCGATTGAACGTGCTGATGACCCTGATGCTCGCCGTCGCGCTTCTTGTGACGGAATCAAGAAACGCACAGGTGGATGGCTATTCCCAATACGAATCAATAGAGAATCGAGCCGCCGCGAGAAAACCCCAGCACAAGTATTGCGGCATGAGGCTCTCCAGTGCTCTACAGATAGTCTGTGCGGGCAATTACAATGCCATGTTTAAGAAGAATGGTCAAGGTCAAGGTGAGTTTTAAGTTAAAGGGGAAACCTGTCGCTTCTTATTCGCTCGTTTTCGACATCAATACCGAATAATAGACGGATCCTAATAACAGATCATTATTGAACGCAAAATTTCACGTTTCTCTCTCCGCGTGATTAAGTAATTATGTAATGTTTCTAAATATGTAGACACAAAAGGCACCGTATTTCATTCTTGATATAATCATGTAAATAGTTCAAAGTAACTAACAGTTATTCGCTATGATTATTTCAGTCTTAACAAACGTCTTAATTCAGCGTTAATTTTCAAGTTGTATACATGTCTACATGAAAATAAAGTCTTAATCATTAGCTTAAATAATTTAATAAAATAATCATATCTAGTAAAAGTAAAAATATTTCGGTACAATTAAACACTTTTTGATTGATCGTTTATTGATGCATCTTTATTTTGCCGTTAAAATTCGATAGCGAATGAAATAATAATTTTTTTAGTGGACGTGAAAATGGCTATTATTGGCCTTTTGACTTCTTGATTTCGTGCAGCAAACGATTTGCGAAAGGAAAATCACGCGTCCGAAATATGTCAATGACGCTCTTGCGCGCGTGCAAGCGTAACGATAACATTCAGGAAGTTAATAATAGGAAATTAAGGGATAATATTGAGGAAGATTTCTCGATGGTAGCCGCCTCGTAATGGAATTTGCCTTTGTAATGCGGCCATTAATATTAATGCCGTTCGCATTCCTTCTTTCTCGATTAATGTCACTGCGGCACGGCGAGTGTATCATAATGGAGGCATTGATACTTCTAGTAGTTCCAGTACATAAACCAAATTAGTATGAGTATCCGTATAGATTTGATGAATATCGTGACATATTTTGGAGGAAAATATCGATTACAGATACATTGATTTCGAGCTGCCCAACTAACTAGTAACGTTAAACCCTCGCGGATCTAAAGTGACTCGTTTGGAGATATGAATGAGGCTTAATTTGCCCTGGACGTATAATTAAACGGCTCAATGTAAGAATGAGGTCAGCCTATAATTTGTACTGCTCACTTTAGATACAACCTCATGTTTAAAGCGAACATTACAGACCGCGCGCTGCCCCGCCGATTACGAGGGAACGTTTTATCGGTCGGACCCTTCAATTTTAACGGCTTCTCGAGCGTGGTATTTTACAAAAGGCGATTAAGCACGCGATCAATCTGTGCCCGCAATTAACCAAGTAATCGCCACTTTGTCGCCGATGAATAATGCATGTAAGCTCGTATTACGTATTCCCGAGTAGGATCATAAGCCGACGCACTCTCGCATAATCGTCAAATGACTTAGTTAAATACGCCGATCGGGGATATTACATTTTTTAGACGACGGTTCTTTACTTGCGGTTGCCCTCCCCCCCTTTCATAAAAATTTACAGCGAAAATTTACATAAATTTTTTTCGGGCTTATCCGATAAAACGGCTTATCGCTAAGCTTAATCGATAAATCGAACAAATAGATCCGTATAATCTGGCATCGCGATCTAGATGTGCCGGTACGATTTAGGTATTGACGATCGTGGAAAGCAAATTCACGTTATTTACCTCGAATAATGTGACCATAGGTGACACGTAAATAGGTCTCCTTTTCAAAAACACGTGAAATATACCAAACAAAAACGCGATTGCTATCAAATATAGCACAAATGAAATTAGCATTATTTCAATTTGATTCTAAACGTGTATTAGAATTAACGGCTCTTTCGTTGATTACGCTTATAATCTTTTAAAATCGTTTAAAATATTATATTTTGCATTGTTTATTGACGAAAAATTTTATTTTGTCTTGTATAAATTATGCTTAAACGCTTCAATTCTTTTATTAAGAAAGTTTTGAGATCTTCAAACAATGTTCCACTTTGATTTCTTTCACAGCGCAAGAAGAAATGATGAGAACAGGTCGCAGTGATAACAACTTTGACTACGATCGCAACCAAGGTATGACTTTAGAGAGAAAACTTTCGCGAAGCTTCTTCGAAAATTTTAAAACTTTTCCCGCAAACATTTTCCCACGCGCAAAATAAGAGGCACATAGTGGACAGAATAAGAGAGAATGAGATGTTATACGAAGCGAAAGACATGTTAAATTTTCAATTTAATTTTTCAAATTGTGGTGTGTTGAAGTGAAAAATATCACTTGGTACACATCATTACACGTTCATTTTTGTTTCAGAGATGGAAATGGCCGATTATCCGGTCACCTACGAGCTTCCCCCGTTTCTGCCGCGAACGAAAGTACTGCAGGGGCTATTCGAAAGACGTTTCGATAATAGACGCTACCACAGGAATCCTAGAGGCATCCACGAGGAGTGCTGCCTCAGAGGGTGCACGATACTCGAACTGACAAGCTACTGCGGCCCCCCAGAAGCGCCGCCCACGCGCTAAGCGCTCGTATCCCGGTAACCGATAACCCTTCGACTTCCGCTTTACTGCTCGATCACCATGCAAAACCGAATAATCTCCCCCATATGGAGAGAATTTTAGTTTAAAATTTACTCTGAAAATCATGTTAATTGTAGGATTATATGGTATTTTGACATTGATATATTTTGAATTTTATATGATTTTTACTATTTTTTTTAAATATATACTACAACAAATTTATTGTAGTGTGCAGTAAAATTTGTCAAAATACTATGCTGTCCACGATTAACAAAATTTTTAGAGTAAATTTTAAAAAGAAATTCTCTTTGTGCAGACACACACATAGCCCTCCTCCACGCGCATATACCCACACACGTACACACACATAGAGGGACATACATTACACATACCACATTACGTATGGTACACACGTTGGAAAATTGACCGGTAAACCGCATCATCGCTCACGCTGGAGACTGACTCGTGATAATTGTGTATATCGATTTCATTTACGTTATATATCTGCGATGGAACTGACTTTTTTAACGCATGGTCGTGCGCAGGATTTGTATCCTCTTCTCCTTAATTTCTATGTGAACGAGGGAACAGCGGAGGAAAGACATCAGGAGACCGACATATAATCTTGGAAGATGACCATCAGAAATTGTGCTTCTTTTAAATTAACAACATTTGCCCGACAGCAATTGGAATAATTTTTACAATTAAAAATGTTTGCTAGACGCTTTATTTGCAATAATGGATTATATAAAGACAGTCGAGAGAAGCAAAGTCTATTTTGATCTAATTTAATTTTTTCTCTCTTTCCAAATCCTAGATATTTATTCCAAATTTAACTGGTTCTTCCTTCGCTTGCTCTGCCTTGTCTACAGCTATAAAATACGTAAGAAACAAGTCTTTTCTCTTTGCAAATGTAATTTGACGAAACAAAAATAAGTTTTATAGACAAGTATTCGCGCAATCGAGAACGTTTAAAAACTACGAATTTAAAATATTAATGATTCCTCCAAAAAACGCCACTCGAATTAAGTATTTATACCGCTCGAAATCGTATTGAATGCAACGTTTTATCACACTTTTTCTGTCGAAAGAAGCAGCTTCTACGTCCTATATTTGCCTGATCAGCCTGCGAAAGTTTAATCGGGAAAAAAAGAGTCGACATTGAATGAAAAGGTGGAACCAATCGCGATCTGTACGCGCGTATCTGACGTATGATCACGCGTAATTACGGTGGGCGATCATCGTGCGACGCACGTGAAAAATGGAGAACGTGCATGTCACGCGACTTCATGGTTGCCTCGTCCGACGAAATCGATCTTGGATTTGAATATTAAATTAGCTTCCCTTTATTTTTCGCTCACTAATCAGGCAGCATCAAGGGGAGATCTCTCGCGCGTAACTCGAGATTCCTCGATCTATATAAATGCACTTGAATATATTCGCTTATTTTTACGCTTATATTTTCTTATTTTTATCTCTTAACCCGCGAGAGTTTTCGCGTGTCCACTTTTGACTACTTTGCGTATATGCGTACACAAGTAAGCGAACCGTTTCGCGATTATAGAAACGTCGGAAAATCTTTTCGCGATTATCGGAAGGTTACTGTCTCACTCGCATGGTGATTTTTGGCGACAAAGCACAGAAGGAACAGCTCAAATAGTTCAGTTTCTCGTAACTGTAACTTCCTTCTCTTTTTTTTTTAATATCGCATTCCAGATTCGTTTGACCGGGAGCGAAAACACGGCGGCAGATCGTCGCTCGGCGACGCAAAAAAAACGCGATGCCACCGTCGTTGACGAATTGCTGAATTTAATAGGATACTATAATCCTGTGTAGCTTGCGTTATTTTTAATCTACCAGAGGCTGTGACGATTTCAAGGGGTATCTACGACTGTACTGTATATGGTGATATTATTCTTATTCGTAGAACCTGTATTCCCAATGATTAACCTTCGAGGAAAGGACCGGGGTAACGCGCAATCGAGAAGTTCCAGCATGCAAATTATTATATCGCTCGTTATCGGAATGCATAATCAAATTCAATATCAATACAACTCAGTATCAATCATTATCGATACATCAACTGTGCAGAAGAATCTGACAGTCTTAGATATTGACTTGTCAGTGCAAAAGTGATACAAATCCAAAATTTGCAATATTTATTTTGAGCATTTTAAAATTTTTATCTAAAAGAGACCAATCGCCTATAGATCTACTTTATCGTTACACTGAATTATTTCGTTAAATTCGATTGCCAGGTATAAGCGATTGGAGAATTGTTGCGTCCGCATACGACGATACCGCGGCTCACTTAGAGGCACGAAACGTGCTTCTGGGAAAAACACACCTTCGCGTTTGCATAACGAGCGTGTAAACGAAAAAACTTCGCAGCACCGGGAAGATCACGAGTCCGCCGTCCTACCTCGAAAGGCATTTACGTTTTCGATAATTTCGATAATACAAGCGTATGTAGTAAAGAAATAATTTTATTGAGTGAGGGTGTGAATACGTACACGGTAATACGATGAATACAAGCCCAAATCTGATTTTGGCGGCTGATCTTAGGTCCGAACGCATGAAAAGAAAAAAAAAGGAAGTGGATGAAATGAATAAGCGTGTCGAAGGAGAAAAACTTGAGATGACTAAACCAGACGCGCCATGAACCAAACGTCATAAAAAAGTAAAAAAAAAAATTTAAAAAAACGGTGTACTCGCCGCTGCGATCATTCGCTCGAGAAGTTTCACATTTAATATCTATTTGTTTTTTACCGACAGTGTTGACTTTCCGTTACGTATTGAGTGATCTCTAAATCGCATGCCATTTACCTCGTCACGCATATCTAGTGTAAAAGCACATTTTATTCCGACATATATTATATTGTTATGCTTTATCACCAAACTTGTTTTAGCGCTTATCTCGATTAACCGAATCTCTATCCGTATCGTAGATAAGTCTACAGACTTGCTAAGGAATAACGAACGGCTAATCTCTCCGAAATAAGTTGACGCAGTCCATTTCGTCGCGATTCGCGAGGAAAGTTCGGCAAACGTGGCAAATTCGAAAAATCGAGTGTATACTTGGCCATTATTACCAAAAACGAATCTTTTTTATTTTATGCATGAGTTTCTTTTTACTTATATAATTCATATCTTTTTAAATATATGTTTTCCGTCTTGAAGATATAAAAAAAATATTTGAAAAATTATTTTATCGTTTATCGTTCTGTAGATCCTTTAATCTCGACGAAAAACCTTGTAAGTATGTTAGTAATGTTATTTATGAAATCTTTTTCGAATTTATGATTCACCGAATTTTCTCTGTACCAGTCCATAATATATCCATCTCTATACGCGCGCTCCTCGCCTACTCGTCGCCAGATCTCTCATTGAATAACGCGACAAGGTGATTATAACCGCCGAGGTCGTAAGTTATTGATTAGATGCCAATTACCGTAATCATTTATTATTGATCATCATCGAGATTATTATGTTCCATTTGCAGCATTAGCGCCACAGTCATGATCATTTTAATCATATTCCTCATCCCCCCCGTTACCCCGTGTTATCGTCATAACGAGATGTGATTTATATATACATCGCTAACGTTGCTGCCGAGCTTGCTTGAGCGCATTTTCGACCGCGCTTCCCGCGTTCTACTTTCGCACTTATTTTTTTTCTCCCTTCCTCCCTTCTCGTCCTTTTTAGTTTAGCTTCGGCAATCTCCCTCGCGCGATGACTGTAATAGGAGAGGATAAGAGAGGAGCGAGGGGCCGAGAGACGCGATGAAGACAGCGAAAAATCAGACGTATAAACGACGACGGATAAAATCTCTGACAGCGCACGGTTAGGTAATCAACTATATCCGAACAACCGATATCAGAAGATATGTACGTGCAAGGAATCAAACAGATGCTAGATAGCTTCGTGTCTACCGACCGGCTGGTGGAGCGAGGGATATTCGGACAGCGTGATTGATGCGAAACGAGATACGCGAAGTATACTATAAACGAATATCCGTTTCCGATATTCCCCCATATTGTCTGTCAATAGACTGTTTATACAGTCCCGTGTCTCGGCCCTTCTCCGCCTCGCTCTCGCCCTCGCCGCAACACGTCCTTCGGTGCGGAGAGAGAGAGAGAGAGAGAGAGAGAGAGAGAGAGAGAGACGCGGTAAGCCCCCTTTGCTACGAAACAAGAGACGAACTTCAAGACGCTCCTGCGAGAGGAGCGGCGATATATAGCTACTACTATTTCATAGGGCACAGGCGATGTGATTTGTATATTGAGATGTAAGTACTTCAACTTAAAACGGTAAACAATGAAAATCGTTCTCCAAAAAGAAGAAGAAGCCTGGTTCTCTCTGATTTTCTCCACCCAACCCACACCTCGACTTTCCACTTTCCAGCAGCATTCGGGAGTGCGCGATTAATCTCAATGATCTCAATTCTACTTGGCGTTAGACTTTTATACGGCACGGAATGTGCACGTCCTATTAATAATATCACTATTAATTTCCTCTGACAGATGATTCACACGATTACTTGCTTAATGTTACTAATGGTGCGTATATTGATCGCGCACGACCTAACGCAACCTTCGTGCCGACTGATATAACGTATACACTTTCACGAGCACTTTACATCCGCGAACGTCCGCGAGCATTAATCTCGCGGGTTTATCTCTGAAATATTATATAAAGAATTGCTGATTACCGTATATTGTTATAAGATCTCTGGAAAACTCTTTCGCGAGAAAGACAATCGATAATTATTGCTAACTACATAAGATCCGGTTCGCGTGATCGACGGCACGATAAGTGTTTCTCCAAACAAAGAATGATTGATAAAAAAAAAATTTGATCGATTTAAAATCGTGTGTGTTTTTCGCGTTTGTCCGCTGCTTGGAGGTCGGATCAGATAATTTCCGTAGTTAGAAGGTTAAAGACAAGATAGCATTGCGATAGAAAATTGTGAAATATTAGATATAACTTGCGTGACAAAATGGTACACGTGTCTATTTCTCTAGTGATATTTAATGTTGCCGATCAATCACTCAGTATCGCAATCAAATAATATAGAAAATTTTGCTGCTTTCTTTGTCATCCCATTGTCGTCCCGATAGATATTCATCCGTTTTTCACATACAGAAAGAGTTTCAAAAGAGATAATCTATTAATCATATTTCATAGAAAGTAGATGGTATCTTCTGAATTTTGTCTCCAAGAAAGTACTTGAAATTGACATGACATGGCTTTTATCACGTTCAAAGTAGCTTATAATTACGCGCATTTCGGTCTCCAAATTTTTAAAAGACTGGACCATCTTGTGAAACTGGCGATTTCGTAACGAGAATATAATTCCACAAAATAATTACCACAAATAGTTTACTATAAATTCTTCTGTTCATCAATCACGTGTAAGATGTAAAATACATCATCCGATGTCACGTTAAAAACACCGTTAAAAACACAGTCTAGAACAACAGGTCTAGAATTGTGTGTGCGCCCGATAATCAGTTGTCGCATCTGATTTTCACGGTCAGCGAAGTAAAAGTGACGCACGTTTTCGGTGAAAATGAGCGAAATGATGAACCACCGCGAGGGCCAATAGAATCTCCGAGAAGATAAAGCCGCGCGGGTTACTGCCGGGGGTTGACGGCGCGCGCCCGCGCGTACAGAACGTCGCGTCGGGGTTTCCGTCAGCCCCTTTTTTTCCCCCCTGTGGACACACTTTCGACGGTCGCGTGACATGCTGACATAAAACGGCTCGTCACTACCTTACTGTCGTCCGGGTCAGGATGACTGAAATGTCAGTATCGATTCACCTGACTGCCGGTTATGCCGCGTCGCACAAAGCACTTCCGGCCGCAGGAGAGCCACGGGACGATCCACTGATGAAGATGCGCCACGGATAAGATGTAGTCGGAAGGGGGACACCCATCGAAGAATGCGCAGCTTCCGGCAATTTTCATTCGGCACGTTCATATTCGCGACGTGTTATTGCATCACGTACGGTAGTCCGTATGGTAAGTAAGCTAATCAGCTAATTGTTTAATTCGGTCTTCGTTAAAATTCACACGTTTGCGATTATTCATTATAAAAAAACATTCCTGCTAAAAAGCTGAGAATCTGCGCGAGAATAAAAATTAAATAGATAACTGCAAATAGAAAGCGTTTCACAAAGATCATTCTATTCAAATAATAAATAGTAATTATGTGTTAAAAAATTAATTACTTATTTTTCTTTTCTTACTGTTGGTAATACTTTTGATTTGTTTATTACTTACCTGAGTGATTATATTTTAATATTAGAACTGTAAGCTTGCTATTAATGAATATCAAGGACAACACCACGTCAAATTAGAAACTTGGAACGCGTTTCCTGCAGTTTGATGTATCATTAACGTTAATTACGAAAGACAATATTATGCTTTCAGATGATACGACAACCGACAAACAAAATTCCGTAAAGTCAACGATACCTGCAGAAATGAAAATAACATCTTGGAACGTGAGTACAGTAGTTATAAATGTTCACGATTGAAATAAAAAATAATATTTTATAGCATTACATTTAATCTGCGGAAGAAAAAAATGAAATCGGTTGATGAAAAATTTAGTGCGTTCATATTTACGCACGTGTACATATTTCTAGGCGTACACAAGCAAATTCCTTTCCAAATAATATGTGCAAAGCAACTAAGCTGGTAGCAAGAACTTTTGCTATTTACTTTGCCCGAGGACAAAATGACGTTTAATTTGGTCACTGTTACATCAAGAGGGAGTAGCGACGAAATGTTTGATATAATGAAGACTAACTTAACGTTATTTGCGCATGTCAACGCAACGTATTGAAGTCTTCCGAAAACTTTGAGGATAGAGTTTTCCGAAAAAGTTTGGAAATAGTGTTACGTTTAATTGATTAATTGAACAGAATAATTTCTACTTGGATCAACGTATAATATTTATTTCATCGTATATTCAAGTCTAAACTTGTACGAGAGATATTTTAGCGCAAAAATGCGAAATTTAATCGTTAATCGAGAATCGAATAACGATTGAATTTCTTAAACAATAGCATAGTCACAATAGTAGCAATTGAATATAAGTATACCGATGAAGCACCTTATACAGTGGCACGATATTTGTTTTATATTACATCCTTCATGATGACATTAAGTGCGCATTTTTATGAGTTCACTTGATGCGCGATAGGGATAAATATCACGATATAGATACGACATTGTCAACAGAAAAAAAATGTTTACGGCTACGCTTATACCAGTGCAGTAAAAGAAAACTCACGCACTTCATTTATGAATCATTTATTCATTTGTAACTGCGCTTATGCGTATGCTAAACGCATTAATATTATTATTATAATAATAATATTAAACTTGTCTTCTTCGGTACAAATTTACGAACTTTAATTAATAAGATATTCAATTTTTGTGTTAATTTTTTATATGTGTGTTTTGTACGTATAGCGTACTAAGGCGGAAATACAACGAATAATGCACAAATGATTACCAAAAAAGAAAAATACCTATTATCGTGTCTCGTTTGAAATGACAATCCGCTCAGCATGATTTATTGATCACCGACAAAATGTCCTACTTTTCTATATTGGCTATGTGAAAAACCTAGAATTACAAAGACAGAACACGCGACGGTGTAAAATAGTCAACATACTTTGCACGTGACTTGTATATATCCTTCATCAAGCCAATTTTTAAATATACTACATTTTCTGCAAACAATTTTCTATGAAATTGCCACTTGCATGATTATGTAGTAATTATTTATCATTATGTACCATTATTCGCCTATAAATAATTAACTCGTTCTAAATAATACACAAAATTCGAGCACATTGGAGAAAAAATTAATTATTTTCATAGATCAGAACATAAAAAGATGTTAAAGAGTCTTGAATTCGCGGTGCAGAAAGGGTAAGCGGATAATTATTTCAACGGCTGTACGTGTAGTCAGAATTTGAATAATACCTCCCTGGGCAAAAACGGCATCGCGTGTTTTGCGTGACGCGGTAAACAAAGAACGCTAATCGAGTAACCGAGCTGTTAGGGCCGTTGTATTACGCAAGTATCGTGGCTAATAATAAATATTATGTCGGCTTTGCCACTATATATCTCCCGATATACGTCGCGCATCTTGCAATCTTCATAGCGTTCATTAGCGTGTTCGTGCAGCCCGATATCGAACATTAAAATGTACAAACGTTCGAGTCGAGTACGCAACTGGCCGCGCACGAAACGATCGTAACGTCGCGATAATGAACGCGCAAGGATAATTAAAACGTCGTTGAGGGTGCTCAGACATCGTCTAAACATCATTATGGGATTTGATAGCAATACTGTACTCAATTGTCTAAAAAAAAACCATGCACACTGAATAATCAGCTGTCAGATGTAATCTCGCCAAAAAATAATTGCTCTTTTTCTTTACTCTAAGCAATAAGATTATTTAAGATTGAATATTAATTATTAATATAATTAATATTATTTACAATCTTTATAAATTAACGAATATTACATTATAGAGAACATTCGTTTTTTTCCGAGAAAACTTGGAAAATTTGCACACTTATTATCTCAGATTATTTAAGATTGAATATTAATTATTAATATAATTAATATTATTTACAATCTTTATAAATTAACGAACGTTACATTATAGAGAACATTCGTTTCATTCCGAGAAAACTTGGAAAATTTGCACACTTATCATCTCAGTGTTAAATATAATATCGTTAATTTATAAAGACCGCAATTTTCTAAGAAAACCTTAATTACGAAAATGTGAAATTGTTGTAGGACATGCCGTTCTCCGGACTAGTGAAGGAGAATGGGACGTGGGTGGGAAAAGGCTACGCGTTTTACTTGCTCGAGCTGCTTAGTTCCAAATTAAATTTCACATACACGATCGTGCCGCCTAAGCAGCACGTGCTGGGCAACAGCCAAAGCGGAATATTGAATTTGCTTTACGAGAAGGTAAGGTGCTCTTTCCTCCGGCTAACGAATCGTCCTCGATTAATTAATTATTTTTAATGTCTAAATATAATCGAATACAGACGGAATTTTTGGTAGAAGGAAAAATTGACCGAGCAATATTGGCGTATAAATTACGAGGGAACGGAAATGATATAGATATGAATACGTTCTTTTTCATTCAAACAGAAGGTAGACATGGCGGTGGCCTTCTTGCCTATTTTGCCGGAGTTGCGGAAGTATTGCACATTCAGTACGACCCTGGAGCAAGGCGAGCTGACGGCGTTGATGAAGCGACCGCAAGAATCAGCAACCGGTTCGGGACTGCTCGCGCCGTTCGACCAAACCGTTTGGTTGCTGGTGCTGGCCTCGGTGGTCTCCGTAGGACCCGTAATCTACGTCTTCGCCACGTTCAGGTACAAGAGAGAGAGCAAAAAAAAAAAAGAAAATTCACAGTGTGCGTTATGAACGCCCTAGTTCTCAATAATTATTAATATCTCGTAGGGCGAAGTTGTGGAAGGACCCCAACTCCGAGAACTACACCTTTCTCTCTTGTATATGGTTTGTATACAGCTCGCTGTTGAAACAAGGAACGAATATAATCGCGACGACAGGTACTAGACTGCCCTACTCGTCTTCGTGACATCTTGATTGTCACACGTCTTATGTACGCGAGCGACCCATATATTCCCTGAAGAGTTAGCATTTGTTGTACACAGCGACTTATGCACCTCTATATTTAATTCGTGATACAATATGAATCAAATAAAAAACAGGAACATTCAACTAGTACGATTTATAATTTATGTAGATTATTACTGACGCTCGACGACGTATGCTAATTATTACATAATTATCACTATACGTGTTATCGAATTAAAAAACAAATTTACACCGGTTGCAGACTCGACGCGGATTCTGTTCGCCACATGGTGGATATTTATTTTGATACTGACGTCTTTTTACACGGCGAATCTTACCGCGTTTCTCACGAAGCCACAGTTTACCTTGCCGATTAACAGCGTGCAAGATATAGTGCGTAAAGGTTACCAATGGGTCACTTATAAAGGGCGCACGCTCGACTTCTTGCTTTCTGATGTGAGTCCTCCTCGCAAGCATGCATTTAATCTTTTTCAAGACAGAATTCAACAGATTACTATCACACAGTTTTACCAAATGACTCATGTCTTTTCACGATTTAAAAGAGCCATTAAGAGAGCTGTTACAAGCATTAGATACACGAATTCTATTACGATCAATAAAGTATTAAAATAATCAATAGAAAGCTTAATTATCATTTTTTATTTTACGTTTTCAGTTCAACGATACGGAAGAATTAAGTTCCTTAAATATCACAAGATGGAAAGGCCACTACATCACGTCGTACGAGTATCCGATTAAGGCTATTTTCAACGCCGTAGATAAGAGTGAGTATTATACTCTAACGTCAAATCTCGAGGACACGCATTAATAATAGATAAAAAAACACACGTATTAATCTTTAGACAAACTGTTCCTCGGGGAAACCCATTACCTCCAAAGTCTGATATTCGAGGATTATATCAACAAAACTCGCAAACACCTGAAGCATCAGAAGAGATGTACATACGTCATTATGCCCAATGCGATTCTCGTGATCAATAAGGCATTCGCCTTCCCCATAAACTCTACTTTGGAGCAACCGTTTAATAAAGAGTAAGCGACGAATTTTTTTTATGCTAAAAGAGTCAATTTCTTGATCCAACATTTTTTAATTAAAAAAATTAATGGTCAAATGGAACTACATTAATTATTAATAATTATTAATAATGTATGCATTAATTATGCTTGCGTATCCTTTGAGCTGTTTAATGATATATCATTAGCCGTGCAATTAAATCTGAAAAGACTGAACGTGTTTTAGACTGATGACTCTAGTGGAGTCCGGTATAATAAAGCGTGAGAAGCTGAAGAGTCTACCGATCGCGCAGATCTGCCCGCTGGATCTCCGGTCTAGCGAAAGACGATTATCGTTCACCGATCTATCCTTGACGTTCGAAGTGGTCGTCGCCGGATATATAATCGCGATAGTGGTGTTCCTTCTCGAGATAGCAATTAAATCGATGGCGAACTCTTACAAGCGGCGAAAGAAGACCGGCAGATCGACGTGCGATCGCACGTTCTCCTGCAAGTGGAAACGGAAATCGAAGGACACCGTGACTTCGCGATTGGTCTACACCACGAAGAGTCAGCTCGACAAGCGGAACGGTTTGCAGAAGGACATGCGACCGTCGTATCCGAACGGCCGTCAGACGCACGACGTAGCTCAAGGAAAGAAACACTGCATTAACGGACGCGATTATTACGTCGTGCTGGATCGTTACGGCGATCAAAGATTAATACCTATTCGCACACCATCCGCGATTCTGTTTCAATACACGGCGTAACAAAGGGACAAGATAAACCGTATAACAAATCACCGATGGAATCTATCCAAAATTTTAGCAATTTCGTATAAATTGCACGCTAAGCGCCGTTAGTCAAAAATTGTATAGTCATCAATCATGCAATCATTCATTAACATAATTTAATATTTACAAAATAGTGTTTCCAATTATGGCAATTATTATAATTACTAATACTCTATGTACATTTTACGTCAAGATAGTAATTATTTATTTAAGATGTATTGAATATAATATAATATAGAAAAATGGGCAGAAATATATGTGATAGCTAACATATTAAAAAGATAAATTAAAAGAAATCATTCTTTTGGTTAAAAAATAAATTTCTAGTCTTCACCAAGAATTATCGAGAAAAATAAATAAAATAATACTGTTAGTTAAATACTAATAATGTTTTTTACCTTCCTATTTCTAGTTCTATTAACCTATATTTATCTTTATCTCATTTAAACAAATATATATTCATTTTATGTATTTTTGATACATAAGTATATATATATATAAATAAATATATCTGACGTATAATAATCGTCACAGAAAAAATTTTAATCTTCGCGATTCTTTTATAAAATTTCATATATCCTCGATGTATACATCTATTTTATATTTTATATAATTTTCATAAATTAGTTGCAGCTAGATTGCTGCACGCATTATTATTTCAAGATTAAAATAAGAAATAATTTATTCACTTACAGGTGATGCGCAGCAGCGGAATTTGAACGTTAATCTGTAACACACAAATAAATTCAAGTTAAAGCAGCGTCCGAAATAATTAATATTTAAAAAATGAATCGTTGAACGCATCAAATTTTTTATTTATTTTTAAAACAAACGTTTAGATAAAAATTCTAATGCAAAAAATATTCACGCAATTACTGACAATGTAACCGCATATTTTAATTACTTGTCTGCATTATAAATTTATAAAAAAATAATTGCACGATTAATCCTACAATCGCACGAAGTTCACTTGACGAATCTGTCATCGTACTATTCAATCGACATATTTTCTATACATTCATTACGCAGACAAATTAATTGAAATACGTAACGTAATTAGCAGTAATTGCAATTATTCTCTGTATCGTTCCTTAATTAGATATCTGTTTATAAGAATTATCCAAAGGCATTTTGTGCCAATGATAAATCTATATGCCTCAGTATTAGAGAATCAGTTGTGTCGAGGGATTTTAAGGTGGTTAAATCCATTGTAGAACAACAAACAACGACGAAATAATTATTCACCCGTGGTTGCTCCGCCGTCGCCCGATGCCTCCCAGGCCTCCTTCCCCGCTCTTGTCACTCCTCTCCGTTGCCGGTC
The DNA here is from genome assembly GCF_000956235.1 of Wasmannia auropunctata. Taxonomy (NCBI): domain Eukaryota; kingdom Metazoa; phylum Arthropoda; class Insecta; order Hymenoptera; family Formicidae; genus Wasmannia; species Wasmannia auropunctata. The sequence continues at coordinate 73,369 of NW_012086794.1, forward strand.
CTCCATGGCACTCGACTGCATCACACATACACACACACTTACACAAAACACTCGTACGATACTCGCCGAACTGATATCGCGGCGCGGCATCACACGAACGACTTAGCCGCGACATTAGACGCGTTCCGACACATACTGCCAGCACCGAAAATCTATGGATCACGTTAGGTATACTACAGATTTTCAGTATCGACAACGATATCGGAACGCGGCCTTCATCGCGCAGCGAGGAAAGGACGAAGGTGCGAATTGAACAAATTACAGCGATAGATCGCGCTTGATCGCGCGGAGCCGCGACTCGCTCGACCGCGTCGTACTCACAATGGCGGAAACGACGCCACGCACGATATACGACCGAGTCAAGTTAACGATTAATCGAAAGATCGACCCGCGTACATAATCGATCGTTCACTTGATTCGGCACTGTCCCCGCGATGTATTTTGAAAGCTTAAATTCTGCAAGATGATTTACGCTATCAACAAACAATCGTTATACGTATATATATATTACGGCTTTCCGTGTATCTCGATCCGACGACTCGCGTATTATTACTTCGCAACTTCAGAAACCGGAAATGACGATCGCGGCGTTTTACATTCGAATCGACGGGAAACGAATTTAATCTGATATATTGACTACCACTGGCCGTCGTTTATATACAAATGACACAATTTCATGAAAAATGTTTAGGTTTTAAACCAAAAATTTTAACCTAATTTTTTAAATTAAGTGTCTGTTAAATATTAATAAATTAATTAATCCAAATACTCAATTAACGGTGTTCCTTTCCTACCGCAGCCGCGATCTCTGGTGTATCGCTTGTTAATTAGAAATTAATTAGAGGCACCGTGATTATAACGACGTGCCGTGGTCTTTCCTTTCATTACCCTGTTCCGTATACGATAATGTATGTAACATACATACATACATCATACATGCGTGAAAAAAGATTCCTTTCTTATCTTATCCTTCGCTCTCTGTCATTTCGATTATCAAATTCGACGAGAGATGACGCCGTGATCGCTTGTCATCTTATCGCATGCGAACACCGAAGGTCGGAACGGAACGTGTCGAGCGGTCGAGCACTGTTGACGTTTACAGCAGAGGCTTGGGAATGACAACGATAGCGTAGATTACTGTCCGATTCAATTTTCGATTTCGTCATGAACGCCTGTCGACTGGAACCCTGTATCCAGCTTCCTCTCCCGAAGGAGAAGCTGAAGGAGAGCGTGGATAAAGCGAAGGATTGGGCGCTTATGCATGGTGATTAAGTCCTTTTTACTGATAAGAAATATGTTGCTGATAACCAAATGTACGATTATATTTATACGACACTTGACTTATACGACCATATGATAATTATATCTTGCCCGTGATAAGATTTTAAGTCATATCTCTACTACAGACACAATGGTTGCTGTCACTATATTTTATAGTTTTTTAAGCATAAAGAGTTCAAGGCAGTGATGCAAATATAAAATAACTGCAACGATTCAAGGTGATTACGCAGATTTACGTAACGAGATCTTGTCTTGTCATCTTAGGGATATCCATACGATCCAGGAAGAATTTCAACAAGGACCAGGTACAGGTACTACCTGTCACACTGTTACCGTCGAGTTTTCCCAGGAAGCCCTTTCTAACTGTGAAAAATGTACAAACTTTATTGAACGAGCTTATTCATAAGGTTGCCCACGATAAGGAGTTTCTTACAAGCAGCTTAAAAAGGTACCGTTACTAGAATCACAGCGGTAATGGAAATTTTCCTTATCATGTTACAGAATTATACATTACATATTATTTGATTTAGCACAGTCCAAGCTGATCCGTTTACGGCGAAGCTGTTTCACATATATGAGACAGTATACAAGAAAGGTTTTAGCCAGGTATGTAATTTTAAATAACATATCTCTAGGTTAATGTCTGGATGTCAATGAAACGATCTGATCACTGATGCAATCAACTATTGTGCAAAAATGTAAAAACAAGTTTTTTTTCATTATATTTACAGAGTATAAGCCTTGGACTGTTGAGGTCAGATTATTTATTACACGATGATGGCTGTAAGATAAAGCAAGTAGAAATAAATACAGTAGCGACTAGCTTTGCGGCCTTGGCTACCGTTACATCCGAATATCACAAGTAAGTGCAATGTGAAAATTTTTATTGGAAAAATTTTGCCTTTGAAAAATTTCTAATTTATATATCCTTAATGAAAATGTATTTATTTTATAGGTATATATTAGGAGAATTGGGGTACAGAAAGAAAGCGTGCGAACAGGTAAATTAATTGTCTATTATATCTTTGAAAAACATCTGTTTACATATGTTGCCTGTTGTTGCTGTAATTTATATATAAACTTCATTATCTTTAATATTGTAATATTGAAATATTTTTATAGCTTATTAATTATGTTATTTATAAGATTCCAGAAAACAATGCGCTTACGGGATTTTGCAAAGGATTAATATTCGCATGGGAATTGTATAATAATCCAGAGTAAGTTGAGTGAAACAGTAGATTTTGTTCTAAATTTTATGTTCCATATAAATTAAAACTGATGAACAAACAATATGTTTTAGGGCTATCATATTGTTTATTGTTGAAGATGTGACCTATAATATAAGCGATCAAAGGCTTCATGAGTTTGAAATTCGTCAATTATGTCCTAAAATTAAGATCATCAGAAGAAGTTTAACAAGTTTAGCATTGGAAGGAGTGAAACTGGGACCAAATAAAGAATTAATTGTGTAAGTTGCAATCTTTAATTACAATTTATATTATAAATTATATCAAAGTTTATATATAAAATATTTTGAAACAGAAAGATTTTTTTTCAATAATAATATAGATATTTGAAATATCCAACCATTGAGATATTTATATCATTTCAACTGTTTCAGTTCAAACATGGTAGTGGCTGTAGTTTACTATCGGTCAGGTTACGAACTCGAGGCTTATCCAACAGAAAAAGAATGGGAGATTAGAATGTTAATAGAGTGTTCTTGTGCAATAAAATGTCCATCAGTGCAATATCATTTAGCAGGTACTAAAAAAGTATGTAAATTGTGTTACTTTTATTTGCACATAAACAAAAGTGACCAGTAATAAATCAAATTTTTTTTTTACTATACAAAAGTTGTATGAAACATTGAAATAATAGCAAGCAAAAACATTTAATTTTTCTACGTTGCTGAAATAAATTTCATAACATTACATATATCCATTGTTATTACAAATTGAAAAATATTTCAATTTTGAAAATTATCTTTTTAGGTACAACAATCTTTAGCTCAGCCTAGTGTATTGAAAAAGTTTCTAAAAGATGATGCATCTGTTGCTAAAGTGCAAGAAATATTTACTGGATTATATACGCTAGATTTTGTAAGTAATCTATTTATCATTTCATCATAGTACTTAATTAATTAACAATTACATCGATCGTAACTTACAGTATTTTTTAATTTAAATAATGTATTTATTTTAATAACAGAATGATGATGGAGAAAAGGCAGTAAAAATGGGTATAAATGACCCAAACAAGTTTGTTCTCAAGCCACAAAGGGAAGGAGGTGGGAATAATGTATATAATGAGAATATAAGGACGTGGTTAAATTCGATGAAGGAATCGCAAGAGAGAACTGCGTGGATTCTCATGGATCGCATTTACCCTCCTTTACAAAAAAATTATTTGATACGTGCTGCTGAAGAATCGTCATTAGAAGATAACGCTGATCTATCGGATATTATAACAGAACTTGGCATATATGGAGTAATAGTAGGGTAAGCACTTGCATTTTAACGATCACATTATTTGTTAATAAATATAGATGCCATTAATAGCATTTTTATATAATACTCTGTTCTATTTCTAGGGATAGTAATGAGATAATGTTAAATAAACAAGTTGGACATATTTTAAGAACCAAAATATCGAGCGAAGATGAAGGCGGGATAGTGGCAGGCGTTGGCGCCCTTGACAGTCCTTATTTAATTAGCTGAAATAAGACATTTTCAGAAGAATAATTACAATTTAAATAAATGATAATATAATCTATAAGATTATATAATAGATTAATTATCTTTATTATAATTATTTTTTCATTTTATAAAATGGTATTGTAGACACATGTGGATATGGGATGGAACTTATTAGAAATCAAACGAGCATCAATACTCATTTATTTGTATTTGACGACGTTGCATTTCCAATGCTTTTTAAGTAATTTTTAAACGTTAGATTCTCTAATCATAATTAAATTTTAAAATTACAACATTATAACAAGTAATATCTCAAAAATACAATTTTCATTGATCATAAGATAAAGCAACACAATACAAAATACAGAGAAACTTTAACATGTTTACTGTGTATAAAAAAGTTAACTTTATTAGCAACGTAAAAATTTTATTGGGCATTTTACAGTGCATCATATTTTACAAAATTGTAAAAACGATATTAT
>NW_012086794.1:80561-83253 GCF_000956235.1 Wasmannia auropunctata
TCTTCAAGCAGAAGACGGCATACGATAAATAAAAATTGAAAAAAAAAGTTTTTTAATAAAAAACTTAAGGTCACCTTGAATTGTTTAAATCGAACTTCCCATTTTTTATTGCGTATTATTGTAGCTTATCTCGAGAGCTTTCCAAAACATAGATAAAATGTTTTTTGATTAAATAAATGTCGAGTTATGAAACTTGAAAGTTATAGTACCGCCGGCATTAACATTATCCAAGGTGTCTGAACAATGGCTAAAACCTTTTTAATGATGTTCAGGAGCTCGACAATATAATCAATATTATGACCATTGGAGGTTGTTCCTCTTTTTTTTCAAAAAGTAAAACTAATTTATTCAAAGATGAAAATAAGACCAACAACCTTTAATGGCCTTGATCTTGATATATGTTGTCCAAGTCATGATAGTGAACAACATTTAAAAGATTTTACTATTTTAGCCAGATATCGATATGGTAGTCAATATGAACATTACTATACATTACTATGAGAATTTACCCAGATGATATTTGTTTCTTTGATAATTGATTTTACAAAATCCCACTAGAGAGCACGTATCGATCAGAATAAAATAGTGCGAATGAATACTTTCTATTGGAGAGCGTCTGAATGTGTCGTAAGTATTCCAAGCTTTCGAAAAAGATTTGAAGGAAAAATTTTTTGGTTGTTTCAATATTGATAAAAAAATTAAAATTGTATTACTTTTATTAAATAATAACAAATATAAACATTATTTTATTTAATGTATAAATTGTAATACTATATAGTCCTGTGGAATACTTCAGAGATATTTTAATATTTGCTGTCATAATCCTTAAGTGTCGATCATGACACGTCAAAGGATGACAATGACGTAAAATACGACATCGAGCTTTGCACAACCTATGTAAATGAAAAACAATGTTATACATATCTTTTTGATTTGCATATTTTTCTAACGCTTGTCGCTATTTCCATCAATGTAGATTAACTTTAATTTCGATTTCTGACTCTCTTTTTTTCTGATTCCTAATTGGAACTAGACAAGGATACAAAAAATAGGTCAACTGAGATAATAATCTACATTTTACATAAATGGACATTAAAAAGGAAAAGAGTAAAAATTTTGATTAAAATTTAAAATAAAAAGTTTAATTATTAAATAAACAAAAGATATATAAAAAGCTATCAAAAAATTGCCGGGATAAAGAGGAAGCGATGATAATCTTGATTTCGTTCTCGTTCTATTTGAAAATAAATTGGTACTGGAATGTTATAATTACTATCAAAGAATGACACGCGATTAATTAATATTGAGATTATTGCAACTTGAATCTTCGCGCACATCAGAAGACACATAATCATCATCAGTGGCAACTCTGCGGCATGTGCTTTAAGGCCATTGCGAGAAGGCCTATATGTATAATATAAGTATATAAAAATCATCTAAATAATGTATTTATTTTGTATTTATTTTAGTAACACAATAATGATGGAGAAAAGGCAGTAAAAATGGGTACAAATGAAACAAATTCATTTTCAAACCACAAAAAGAAGAAGGTATTGGAATAATGTACATATAAATGAGAATATAAAAGCGTGGTTACATTCGGTGAAAGAATCGCAAAAGAGAACTGCATGGATGCTCAATGATCGCATTTATTCTCCTTTACAGAAAAATAATTTGATAAATACTGCTGAGGAATCGCCATTAAAAGATATAACGTTGACTTATCAAATATTATAACAGAACTTTGCATATATGGAGTAATAGTAGAGTATACATTTTAACGATTATATTATTTGCTAATAAATATATAGATGACATTAATACCATTCGTATATACTATTCTATTCTGTTTTTAGGGATAGTAATGAGATAATACTAAATTAATACGTTGGACATATTTTAAGAACCAAAGCATTGAGCGAAGACGAAGGCGGCATAGTAGCGGGTATTGGCGTTTTTGACAGTCCCTATCTAATTAGTTGAAATAAGACATCTTTAGGAAAATAATTACAATTTAAATAAATGGTAATATAAATAACCTATAAGATTATACATTATGTTAATAACCTTTATTATAAATATTATAATTATTTTTTAATTGTATACATGATATTATAAACACATGTGGATTTGGGATGTAACTTAATAGAAATAATTTCCGTATCTGATGACTTTCCATCTGCGACGTTTTCTAAGTAATCTTTAAACATTATTCTCTTATCACAATTAAGTTTTAAAATTGAGCATTGTAACATTGTCATAAATAATATCTCAAAAATGCAATTTACACTGATCATAATAATAAGCAACACAATACAAAATACAAAGAAACTTTAACACGTTTACTGTGTATAAAAAAAATTAACTTTATTAGCAACGTAAAAATTTTATTGGGCATTTTACAGTGCATCATATTTTACAAAATTGTAAAAACGATATTATATTTTACGGTGTGTATTACAATAGATAATACACTAACAATATAATAAATAATTCATGTAAAAGAATGTACATAATAATGATATAAATATTGACATAAATGTTGACATAAATCAATGTACAAATTTTTTTATAGCCCGTAGCCCCGTAATAATTATTATCATATGATTAGATTTCACCATGCTTAATTATGCTGCAAATTTAATTTAGAACATACGTTAAGTGACCACGAAACTAAATATATTTTGTATAA
>NW_012086794.1:83273-83724 GCF_000956235.1 Wasmannia auropunctata
AGTTCCATATATAATTATATATAATTATATGCAAAATATGTCCATATATGTTTCTTTTCTTTGTAAAATTATTCTTTAATACAAAATTGATAATAATAAGAAGGAAACATAAAAAATAATTTTTTCATTGTTTTTTTTACAAGAGATCAAGTTTAAGTTTACAAGAGATCAAGAGATCAAGAGATCAAGAGATCAAGAGATCAAGTTCAAGTTCAAGTTTAAGAGAGTTTACAAGAGATCAAGAGATCAAGAGATCAAGTTCAAGTTTAAGTTTACAAGAGATCAATCACCTATATATGATTATATGAATAATTTTTCTCATTTCTTCAAACATTATTTTTTCTTAAAAAAAACAATGTAAAAATTATTCTTTTAATTATTTTTTATGTTTCCTTCAATTATTATCAATTTTGTATTAAAGAATAATTTTACAAAGGAAAGATCGGAAGAG
>NW_012086795.1:0-646 GCF_000956235.1 Wasmannia auropunctata
AGATTATTTTTAGTAAAATTCTTAAAGTAGTAGAATGTATAATGTGCTTTACTCATCTCTACATCCTTTATGTATCTTATAGGATTAATATCGTACGATAATCATAATAATTTGCGAGATCATTTTACAAAATATATCTCAATATTTGAATTGCAAATTAATATCCATATTATTGATCAAATATCTTACCTCCATATGTCTTTTAATATTGCATAATTCTTTTATATTCATTTTTGTACCCTCCAGAAGACTCTTCCCATTGAGAAATATAGACATCCATTTGTGCACGGCATAGTGATCTTCTTGAATGTCAAGAGCCATACGTATCAAATCGTATCCTTCATAATGTTACGCCCGGGGCGATGTATCTCGCGATCACGCACTCGCCCGCGTAACGTTCGCACTTCCGCACCCGCGTTCGCGCACGCGCACCGGAAGGTCGCGGAGAAATAAGAAGGAACACCAATTAGAAACACAAGGAACACGCTTTATTATAATAACTGTGAACAAACAACGCAGCGAATAGACAGAACAGAGCTCAGCACGTCCGAACGGGTCGACGGCTCGTCTCCAAGTCTGATATGTCGTCCGTTTGACAGACGACAACGCGTCGTCAGGGAAACATCTGACAGCTGGACCGGCTCGC
>NW_012086796.1:0-449 GCF_000956235.1 Wasmannia auropunctata
TTTACAAAAAAACAATGGCCTAAAGGTGCTAAAAATATTTATATTTTATTTTTACAAAAAATGTCTAATAAACATATATATTAAGCAACATATTGCATTAATGCAGATATCATATTTAAAAATATCCAACAATGTATTAGTAGTTTTAGAGGTTTACATTTTATTATTTACATACTTAAATGTTCGATAATAAATAACCACTTTTTCACAGTTAAGAACATGCACTAAATAATAGAGAAACGAATCATCTTCATATCTTAATATTACAATAATTAAACGATTGAGCTAGTGATGATGACGGTTTTTTATGACACTATTTCGAATAAAGAATACTACCAAAACTCTTTTTTAAAAAAAGAAAAAGATTACGCCAAGTATATAAAAAAGTATCGTATGTTACATCCTTCCTAAACCAAAAATATTATTTTAACAAATAAAAATTATCCAAA
>NW_012086797.1:0-443 GCF_000956235.1 Wasmannia auropunctata
TTTTTTTCATTATTTAGTAGATTTTATTAGAATTAATGTTATATTGTATATTTTATTATAAATCTAAGTTTTGTCCATAATTATTAAATAAATTACATCTTAATATTGTATATAATATATAATAATAAAAAGATTACTTTATTATAATTACATTATTTTATTATATACCTTTTTATTGTGTGACAATATATTATAATGATAATGATGATGATAATATGTTACTAATAATGACGATGACAAATATGATAGTGATGATAATATTGACAATGCTGATAATGATGATTAATTAAATAATACAACATAGCAAACTTTTATAATTTTAGTGTTGATTTATCTATGCATTTGTATATCCATTCATCCTACATTTCCTAAAAAATAAATAACTTTTGCAAACTTTGTTTAGACTAATAGATGTCCAAGTATCGCTTATACACATCTCTGAG
>NW_012086798.1:0-304 GCF_000956235.1 Wasmannia auropunctata
GTACAAGTTCTAAGTCTCTGGCGCTATTCATTTATAACGCGATATCTAAATTACCGATGATATTTGAAATCTGTTTGCGCATGAGTTAAAGCAATTAAAACTTAAAAATGGACTAAACTAATACAATTGTTTAAAATCCATTATTTATCAATCGGATGACGATAACGTACGATGATCCACCTGTTTGGCAATTGTTATTTAACATTAATAAACCGAACGGAACAAGTCCTAAATACTCTCACGCTATCCATTTGTATATATAAAGACGATATCTAACAATTAACCATGATATTTGAAATCTGTT
>NW_012086799.1:0-552 GCF_000956235.1 Wasmannia auropunctata
GTGCTCAACGGCACGTTCTCCTTGGTCTCGAATTCCAGTCTCACGTCCACGGTCGCGCTCTTGACCGATTCGTTTGACGAGAGCAATCGATGATCACGAACGGGCCGTTGCGTAAAAATGTGGTGGTGAGACTCGGTTCGAAATATTCGTATCCGTAGTACTCCTTGCAAAAACGCGCGTACGTGTTGTAGAGAACGGCCCACTTGTTCCTAACGAAATCCAGATTCATGTCGTCGTACGGATAGCATTCCGCGTTCAGATAAAGTTTCACGTTCGTCAAATTGCAATGATCGAATCGGCTCACGTCCTCGCTCATAACGTTCTTTCGACCCGTTTGCAGAGCAAAGATGACGTATCGCGGTTTCTCGAGCTGAGTAGCGGTCTTTATGGCCCACGAATGCTTGGTCGTCTGCTGCAACAGCGGAAGCTCGTACAGGTCCCACGAGCGAAAAACCATGCTCAGGTAGCGCTCGCTCTCCAGAGCGCGCAGCATCGACAGCTTGTTTATTTCATTCAGTAACACGTGCGGCATTCGCCATTGTATCTTCGACA
>NW_012086800.1:0-336 GCF_000956235.1 Wasmannia auropunctata
TGGAGTTCAGACGTGTGCTCTTCCGATCTTAATAAATATAGTTTTTTATTTAATAAATATTAATTTGTATTTCAATTCAAATTTATTCGCATATCTGAAATAAGATTCTATCTTGAACAAAAGTAATGTTTTACGATTAATATTTTATTTCAATTGATTTTCAGTTTAAAATATTTGACGTATACTAATATCCGTGGAAAAAAGACATTAAAAATGTAAAAAAAATCGCCAAGTATATTTTTTAACATTTCTATACAAAATGTTTTTATAAATAACACCTCGAAAAAAACTGTTGTCTCAAATTTAAAAAATTAAACTCTTGTGATATTATTTTCA
>NW_012086801.1:0-610 GCF_000956235.1 Wasmannia auropunctata
TACGCAAATGAAAATCCGCATGTGTATAATATAAGAAATTATCAACACAAATTCAGCATTAACTTGTGGGCTGGCATATACAAGAATTCTGTCGCAAGTATCATTTTAATAATAATAAATATACTTAATAAAATAAAGTTAACATTTGGATGAAAAACGAAATTAGTTAACTTTATATTTAACTTCAAAATTAATTTAGTCTATTTTTAAAAGTTGTCATTTTGTAGTCGCATTTACATTTTTACATTTCGTGTATACAATAATTTAAAAAATAATTACAGAATAATTGATTTAGTATGTTAATTAAAAAGAATATAATAAAAATAAAGAGAATTGATGGCGTAATTTATAGTGATTTTCTCTCCGAAGAACTGCTCGATTTACTTGAGACTATACCACTGGAGGAGCGACGAGTTATGTGGTTTCAGCACGATGGAGCACCTTCACACTATGCAAGATGCACACGACAAACTTTAAACAGAATGTACCCCGATAGGTGGATTGGCCGCGGAGGTCCTCGAGCGTGGCCAGCGAGGTCACCAGATCTAACTCCGCTCGATTTATTCTTATAGGGGACAATAAAAGAATATGTATATCGCATGCCTATAAA
>NW_012086802.1:0-415 GCF_000956235.1 Wasmannia auropunctata
TGCTCTTCCGATCTTATAAAATGATAGTTCGATTTATTGCTTGAAATTAAAATGTTTTAAATAATTAAATTGACTTCGGAAAATAAGGAAAGGATGGTTAAATTAAAATTAACAATGTAGAGTTGAAACCTGATCCTCAAAATCAAGGAGTTATATAGAAATTAATAAGATCAGGAATCAAGTGTATAAAAAAAAGAAAATAATGTTTAAAATAAAATTTACCTTTAATTGCAGTTGTTCAAAATATAAATGAATACAAATTTCACCAAATAAACAGTTGAATTAAAATTCCTTTAAACTGAGACAGTACAGATTGAATTCGTCAAAGCCCAGACTGAGACTGACTTTTTCAGGTGACAAGAACCCCCGCGCGAGCTTCTTATCACTTGCTAATTAAGAGGGGGAAGATAGATCG
>NW_012086803.1:0-407 GCF_000956235.1 Wasmannia auropunctata
TTTATGTAAACATACATGGCCCATGTTTATACTCAATGAGCCCGCCGCTATCAATGTTTATGTAAACATACAGGGCCCATGTTTATATAAACATCTCGGCGGTTACCCCCTGTGACGTCATCCCCCCCCGCAAATTCCCCCGCCCCGCTCCCCCTCCGGAGCTCCTGGGTTAGAACCGGCCTATCTCTCCTACTATCTACGAAAAAATACCACAAATTACAATTTTCTAAAATCAAGGAAATGATAAAAGTAATATTTCATGGAAATCCACAATTTTTTAGAAAATAGTACAAAAATTTACAAATTTTAAAAATGAAAAAACAACAAGATTTTAAGTACTTAAAACATGTACTTACTTGTAGAATACTACAATTATTTATAAATGACTAAGATCGGAAGAGCACACG
>NW_012086804.1:0-411 GCF_000956235.1 Wasmannia auropunctata
TCGAAAACTGTCCATTTTTTGACTTCATGCCCGTGGACACTTTTGATCAGGATGTCATAAAGTAAAACATATCAAAATTTCAGCCGATTTGACCGGGAACCAAAACCCATTGATTTTGTGCGGGGTCCTTTTAGAATTTCAGCGAAATTCAAAAACTTTCCGACACTTGTAAATGATTTTCAGAGAAATCGCTGAAAGTCTCTGAAAAGTGAGAAACCATGAAAATATAATTTTTAGAGACACCTCCAAATTTTAGAATTTTAGCGAAATTCAAAGACTTTCCGGCACTTGTAAATAATTTTCAGAAAAATCGCTAAAAGTCTCTGAAAAGTGAGAAACCATGAAAATATAATTTTTAGAGACATCTCTAAATTTCAGAATTTCAGCGAAATTCAAAGACTTTCCGACACT
>NW_012086805.1:0-3314 GCF_000956235.1 Wasmannia auropunctata
CGTGTGCTCTTCCGATCTTAAATGTTAATGAAACGTCACCGTGTCGAAGAAACGTAACAGTAAATTATAATTGCAACGTTACCTGTGATAATTTCCAAGATGATCAATGCTTATATACATCTATTACTTTTTGGGGTTTTGTTATCTTGTTGTTGTTTGGTAACACTGGTTATTATGTGTCCCTCAGCGCAAATGATACTATTTGCTTTGACATATTAGGTAAATAATTTCATAAGCGTAGTATATTTTAGAAACATATATGTATATAAAAAAAATAATCAAATTGATCAAATTTTAGCAATAAATAGTTTTACAATTCCGTATAGATTCACCGTATAGTAAAAAGAAGAAATCTTTTCAACAAAATTTAACTCCACAGGTGAAATTGGACAAATGAGATACGGCAGACAGCGATTATGGGGTACACTTGGTTTCTGTCTACTGACACTTCTGTCTGGTTTTGCAATAGATTTGTGGTCGAAAGGGAAAATTTATAAAACTTATACACCAGCGTTTATTTTGGTGCTTGTATTCATTTGTATCGATTTAATCTTCTGTAGAAAATTAAAGGTATATATTACATATACTTAGAAAAAAGTAAAAAAAATAATAGTACATGTTTAATTTTATGTTTTTAATTGTTATATATTTATATTGCAGTTGAAACTGTCAAAATCGCCAAGTATATTAAAAAATGTGTATGCAATTTTGAAATTGGCACCTATTGTTATATTTCTATTTATCGCTGTCTTTGCTGGTATTTTTGAAAGTCTCTTAATCAATTTTTTATTTTGGTAAATTCTTTTTAATTGATTTGATTATATTTTTAAATTATTCAGTAGAATTTATGTCAGATTAATTATATTCCAATAATTTATTTTATTAGGTACATAGAGGATCTTGCTATGGCAACTGGTTATATGGGTCAAGTTAAATTAATAGAGGGTTTAACAATGTCCACAGCTTTTATCGGTAGCAAAGTAATATTCTTCTTTATGTCTGGTAATATTAAAAATTGTTTTTTATATGTGGTTATAATAAAGTACAATTGTGTGTGTGTGTAATTAAAAATTTTTTCTTCGATAAACATAATAATTTCTATTTTTTTAAGGCAAAATATTAGAAAAGTTTGGATACGGGTACACACTTACATTCTGCTTTTTATGCTACGCACTGAGGATGGCATTACTATCTCTAGTGCCATCGCCATGGTATGCAGTTTTGGTAGAAGGTGTTTTGCAAGGGCCATCATTTGCGCTTTGCTTGGCAACAATAGTAACGTATGCGAACGTAATATCACCACCTGGTACATCAGCTACTGTTCAAGCAATTGCGTCTGGCATGAAGGATAGTCTCGGTAAGTTCTCTTATATGTAATAGTTAGACCATTACCAAGAATTATTTTGCAATAAAAGAAATTTGCACAATTAAATTAGTGAAATATGTGTAATGTCACACACTTTTAGGATATGCGATTGGTAGTTTTTTTGGTGGTTTCTTATTTAAAAATGTTGGTGGTCGAATGGCTCTAAGAATATATTCAGGACTCGCAGCACTTGCTGCTTTAGTGTACATTTCACTTTATATTTTATACTTAAAACGTACAACGCTATCATTAGGTAAGAAATCAATCAATTAACTTGATTTGCCAAAATCTTTTTAGATTATGAAGATATAAAAAACTTCTCTTTTGTTGCAGACATACGAAATAACGTTGAATGGAGAAAACCTGACGATGCGCGAAGAGAATGTGTTATGGATGAAATGTAATGCATGTTTTATATATGTATATGTTATATTTATATATGTACTTTCTTCATAAATAATAATGTAGCACAAAATATTTTAATAAATGTTATAATATAACAATTTTATGCAAATTATAGGTTACAAATTAAATATGTATATAATATAAAGATGTACATGTTATACATAATAAATATTGTCTTTATTCACAATAACTTTAAATAAGGCCGATATATGTATACAATAAATAAAAAGAGGAAAAGAGCCAACTACGGTCAAGGCTAAAAATAATGTTTTACATAACAATAAATTATAATGCACTGTTACAGAAATTATTATTACAGAAATTGTAATTGTATTCGTTATTCTTTCAACACATCTTTATAATTTAAACAACTTATGTTAATATTAAGATATGCTTTAATAAAATATACAGCGTGGAGAAAAAAACTTAATTCTCTGACCTTCAAGAATACTTTTGTTATTTTTAAAGATATGAAATATTTATTTACAAAAGTTGTGTAGTGTCAAGAAGGTAACATACATATCAGTAATAATTTTTCTGTAGGTAGAAGAGCTTAATATTTTAAAAATTAATATTTTACGAGATATATTTTACGATTTATGTCGAAATATGCCAGAATAAAGTATATGTTATATTTTAAATTGATTTTTCAACTAATATTTCTACCTTAATACTCTTATACGTAAAACAATTAAGAAATCATATTACGTAAAAGAATATAATTATCATATAATAATTTCATTGAAAGAAGATAATCTTGAAATGTCCGAAGTGTCTCCACCCACAGAAAAATTATTACAAATATATTATAGCACTTTTAATATAACTACTATATTTTATTAATTAACTTTCACAAAAATATTTTCATATTTTAAATAATAGTGAAGGTATTCTAGGTGGACAAAGTTATTATTCCACGCTGTATATATTAATCTAGCAAACATTAAGAGATTTAAATATTTATAAAGTATACTATTGCGTTTCTATGCACTTGTACGTAGACTCTATATAGTGTTGCAAATTATCATTTTCCGTATCTCTTGTCGCACCAAAGTGACGTACTTTGAAAGTTCAATTATTTATATAATCGTTTGTGCTTGTAAAATTTTTATTTTTATACTTGCAGTTCAAAACGCAACTTAGCGTTAACTTAGTGCATTTTTACGAGAGACGCTAAATACAAGACTTGTTAATCATATTAAATTTGTATAAACATAAATAATGAAAATCAATTACACTGAATTACCTATAAAGGTGCACTTTTTTTTTTTTATGGCGGGTAAGTAGTTATCAAGTAAGTAATCATCTTATAATATATATGTTACGTAAATATATATTATTCTAAAATATTTGCGCATTTATATATATATATATATATATATATATAAGTGTATATAACCATAATATATATATTTATATATAACATAGTTTTTCTTACAATTTTTTAATTCTATAAATACTTTTATATAGATATAACTCTATTCTTTTTCCAAGTATATGTCTCTTATATATATATATATATATATATATATATATATATATA
>NW_012086806.1:0-317 GCF_000956235.1 Wasmannia auropunctata
TAAAAGAATCCTGATGTTGTTTTTCCCAAATAAATTTTACCTGATTTTCGGTAAGTGCATAGAGCGGTTTTGCTATTAAAGAAAATCCCTTTACGAATTTCCGATAATACGAGCAAAAACCAAAGAGCAGAAAACTGCGTAAATGCTTTTTATTTCGCGGAATCGGCCAATCTTTTATAGCAGCAATCTTTTCAGCATCTGTAGTAACACCCGAGGCAGAAATTACATGTCCCAGATATTTAACCTCCCTTCCAAACAGAATACATTTTTTAGGGTTCAATTTTAAATTTACTTCCCGCATGCAAATAAATATTTCT
>NW_012086807.1:0-350 GCF_000956235.1 Wasmannia auropunctata
GGTATGGAAATTTATAAATAAAAAGAGAGGGAAAAAACTAGGGGTGGAAAACAACATTGGAAGAGAAGAATGGAGGAAGTATTTTATGGAGCTATTGGGAGGTACAAATATTGGCGAGGAGGAAAGAAAAGGAGAGGAGATAGGTTACGAAGCGGAGACAGAAGAGATTGGAATACAGGAAGAGAAAGTTAGGAGAGCAGTTAAAAAGTTAGGATTAAAGAAAGCTGCGGGGATCGACGGGATACCGATGGAGGCGTGGAAATATGCCGGGGTATCGCTATGAAGGAGATTGGTGGATCTACTGAAACAGATATGGGACTGTCTCTTATACACATCTCTGAGCGGGCTGG
>NW_012086808.1:0-550 GCF_000956235.1 Wasmannia auropunctata
TTTTTTTCGAGGTCGTACATTTAAAACAATACCATAAGAATTAAATTGTTTTAATAATTTAACAACAGTCTTTTTTCAAGATCGTATTATATATTTAAGATAATACAAAGGTCTCATTTTGTTCTATTTGATACAACAATTTTTTTCGATTTAATTACAATAAATATACTTGAAATGATATTTTGATTTCACTTCTTTTTGGTGGGATTATATTTTCAATTTTTTTAAATAAATTTTTTTAAAAATTTATGTATTCGTCAAAGATAATACAACTTGGATTTTGTTTGTTTTATTTGATACAATTTATTTAATACAGTTTTTTCGAAGAATATTATTAGCAAAATAATTTTGCGTAATCGTGTTATACATAAAGATAATGTCACTTGCGTTTATTTTAAATTTAATAACTTTTTTTTCGAGGTCGTACATTTAAAATAATACCATTAAAATTAAATTTTTTAAATAATCTAACAACAGTCTTTTTTCAAGATCGTATTATATATTTAAGATAATACAAAGGTCTCATTTTGTTCTATTTGATACAACAATT
>NW_012086808.1:12884-13475 GCF_000956235.1 Wasmannia auropunctata
TTAAAGTTTCCCTGAACAATCTTTTTCACCATGTTTCTTTAAATTACTCTCATTTTATTTCCTAGCTACTTGTTCTCTTTCTCTCATCTTTAAATTTAAATATATTTTAGTTTTAGCTTCCGAATCATATTGTTTTCGAATAATTTTTTATTTTTTTTCAATTAAAAATAACATTTTTTGAACGTGTCTACTTTCTCAAATCTTTTTTTGAAAAACGTTATACAATTTTTACAGGCGTCGGTTGTATTTAAAATATGTATTTTAATACAAAAAATAAAAGAATTATTTATTTAGAAAAATAAAATATTTTTTATTCTAAATAACTTCTGATATATTTTTTATTTAATATTTTAATGTATATATTTTTTAAATCTATTTTATATTTTTTATTTGAATTAATTAGTCATATGTCAACTTTTTACTGGCCCTTGCGATATTTTAGTTTAAATAAATTTTCAGGACTCTATTTCATATTTCTTATTTTAAATTTAAATAAGTTTCTAAAACCTATTTTATTATATCTTTTATTTTAAATAAGTTGTATCAGTTGTTTTACCAACTTCTAGATTTTTAATATTTTCAAGGTTACTG
>NW_012086809.1:0-304 GCF_000956235.1 Wasmannia auropunctata
ACTGGAGTTCAGACGTGTGCTCTTCCGATCTACCATACGAGGTAAATGAACATATGGTTATAAATTCATTTTGACAGCGACGTAATATCGATCGTAATTGTATTTCCTTAATATTTTCCGATATTAATTAATTATTTAGTGTACAAATAGATTTTGTATAAAAAAAAAAGTAATTTTTTAGGAAAAATAATGATAATCTCGGTGTTGTTAAGAAAGCCCTCGTAGCACCTTTAGCATTTGTCATATCATCATGCCTGAGCGCGCGAAATTTCAGCTGTGATTAGCCTGCTTTAATCGCTACTAA
>NW_012086810.1:0-2273 GCF_000956235.1 Wasmannia auropunctata
CTCTTCCGATCTAATGTAACAATTATTCTTCTAATTATTTTTTATGTTTCCTTTCTTATTATTATCAATTTTGTATTAAAGAATAATTTTACAAAGGAAAGAAACATATATGGACATATTTTGCATATAATTATATATGTATAACTATATATGGAACTTTTTTTTCCCGGGCCTGCAAAACCTCTCCTTTCTTTCAGCATTTTAACATTTTTAACGTTATTATATATTACGTACAGAAAATTCAGAGGTAGGAGGAAGGAAGAAACTTAAATATTTTAAGAGAATATAAATATTTTCAGATCTTAAATATTTTTAGATATTGCTCTCCTCATCGGGGCTGTCAAGTAATTTACGATCTACGGAAGAGCGCTCTTTCCGCGAGCCATAAGTTCGTTCACGCTTTGAAAGATTTCAGTGGAAGAAACCAACGCTTGATCAGACATCTTTCCGCCGCGCCGCAAAGAATATGATTTCTTTTATCAAGGGCAGATGTATTTGATTTTTCATAAAATTTATTTATAAATTCGGTGTAACGAGACCGTGAAAACTTCAAAACAAGCAATATGCGAATGTTAATATGATTTAAAGTGCATCTTGATGCTTTGAGCTTCAAATGGTACAAGAGTGCGAATTCGCACCGTAAAAATTTTCGAATTGCTGGCATTTGCACAGAGACATTTGTCGCGGCTTATCCCCACTACGTTAAATATGCCCGGTACTTTATGTGACAAATACGAACATGCACAGCTTCAGTTTTGTGCAGATTAACGAAATATTAACTTCGCAAGTTCGTTGTGGTGCATATTCGCACTTGTATTCAAATAGTGCATGCCAGATCGGTGCTTACTTTTAGCGTTTTACATATTTATAAACATTCTAACATGTTCCTTTTTTTACATTACGTTATAAACATTGTAACATATTCCCTTTTTTTACATTATAACAAATAAAACATTTGTATGTATAATCTTATTTAATCTGTTTTCTCTGTCTTAGCTTTCATGATAATATAAACAGTACTTTTTAATATAATTTTAATTATATAAACGGTTTTTATTAATATTTCACTTTATAAATTGGCAAGATTTGTTCTTAAAATACCTAATTTTTGTTGAAATTATTTTTAAAAAGATTTATTAGAGAGATTCAAATTACTATTAAATGAACAGAAAATATCTCAAATTCTGGCTATGTGGAAAAATATTTTACTTTCTATTTTTGCAACAACAATAATTTTTTATTAAAGGACATCATTTCAACTAAAGAATTACGCAAGTTTTACTTCATTTCATGAAATAACAAAAAAATGGCAGCTTTTCTTCGAAAAAGTGACGTTTCTCAAAACGGTAACTCATTTATAATTAATTTTCAATTGTTAAATAGTTTTTCCATTAAATTGAGTAATACCACTGGATTTGTGAGAAAGTTTTATCCCAAAAAAGTGTGGTTTTCAAAACATTTCTGTTTTTATCCTCAGAAAAGATGTACAATTTAAGATGTCAAATGCAAATTTGCACCATTGTTCCATTGGTGGGTGCTCGAAAGAAGTGTACTATTTGAAGATTAACAATATTTTTGCGTGAATTTTACAAAGAGTGACCCAAAAAAGATGGGTTGATTTTTCGTTCGTTTTTTTGGGCCCTTGATTTAGGGACTGGACTGTGTGCCAAATGATACTCGTATCTTATAATGAGATATTAATCACACAGAGAAGTTTCAGGTTGAAGTGACAATTGTTATCACAGCTGGGGGGAGGGGGATCACTTATTACGTCTCTTCACGTGAAAACTCAATTTTTTACATCCAAAACGAGCGTCATTTACGTAAAACTGCGATCAACCTTCATCGGCTGAATCAACCTTTTTAAAATACCGGACTTCGCAGATCTGTGATAATTTCATAATGAACCCGGGAAAAAAAGTTCCATATATAATTATATATAATTACATGCAAAATATGTCTATATATGTTTCTTTTCTTTGTAAAATTATTCTTTAATACAAAATTGATAATAATAAGAAGGAAACATAAAAAATAATTAAAAGAATAATTTTTACATTGTTTTTTTTTACTAAAAAATCAAGTTTAAAGAAATAAGAAAAATTATTCATATATAATTATATATGTATAATTGTAATCACTTATACATGATTATATATGAGCAATTTTTCTCATTTCTTCAAACTTTATTTTTTGTAAAAAGGAACACTGTAAAAATTATTCTTTTAATTATTTTTTATGTTTCCTTCTTATTATTATCAATTTTGTATTAA
>NW_012086811.1:0-848 GCF_000956235.1 Wasmannia auropunctata
TTCTTCTTTTCGCCTCAAGCTTTCTGCTAATGTAAGACCTTTCGGTCTCCCCCTTTTACTAATTTCTATATTTTGTACTGCATTGTCACTTTCATTTCCGTTATTTGTATTATCCGACCTATCGTGAACGCTTTCATTTTCCTCTCTAGACTCTATTTCATTATCTTCAAATTGGTCACCTAATTCATCTAATGACTCTACAGCGTTATCTATATCAGTATTGCTATCTAGAGATTTAACGTTTGACATATTTAAGATATCTTCAATACACCAATCTTCATGTTTTATATTATTATTATGCTCTCTTAAGTAATAGCTGCCTTTATATTTCTCATTAAAGATAACATTACGTTCTTCAATAACAACTTTACGTTCAATGTCAAATAAACGATATCCTATTCTTTCTCGCGAATATCCTACCATTATTGCCCTTTTCCCACTGGGTTGCAGTTTATTACGTGCATTCTTAGGGATATGATAGTATGCTGTACATCCGAACGTTCTTAAATAGCTTATATTAGGCACCTTACCGTTCCATACCTCGTATGGTGTTTTAATTTTATTTTTTCTCGGAGTCAGATTTGTGGTGTGTGTAACATACGCAACGGCTTCCGCCCATAATGACAATGGTAGATTACTCTCATATAGTAATGTGCGTGCTCGTTCCAAAATCACTCTATTTCCCCTTTCTACTTTTCCATTGCTCTCAGGGTTGTAAGGGACAGTCTTTTGATGCTCAATACCTTTCTTTTCTGTGAATTCCTGAAACTGATTATTAATGAATTCCGTGCCGTTATCAGTGCGTATACGCTTAATCCCTTTTCCTAGCACATAGATCGGAAGAGCAC
>NW_012086812.1:0-792 GCF_000956235.1 Wasmannia auropunctata
ATCCTAATGTAATTTTTACTAGAAAAAAAAAAGGATAATTCCTTTAAAAGCTTTACTTATATCTAAGATAAATTGTTACAGATAGTTATAACGGTATAATTATTTAAAATTCCTAATTTTTTACATTCTTTACATCTAAATTTCAATCATTTAGGAATTTATTTACGTATATATATATATATATATATATATATGTATATATATACGAATCTAAAAATGTTAAAATAATAATTTTGTAATGTTATGATATATTTTATTTCTTATCTCATACATAATTCATAAATAAATTCATATATATATGAATTACGTATATATATATATATATATATATATATATAACATTACAAAATTATTATTTTAACACTTTTAGATTATCAATCTCGATGGCAACCAAAAGGCAGTCCACATACATAGGTATTATTTGGTAAATTCATTACAACGCAGGGTTGTTTGATAAGAGACAGTTTGATGCACAATATTTTGTCAGTGCTTTTAATTTTGAGAATATGTCTCAATGTCACGTAATCATTTTGTACTAATAAGCGCCTGAAGCATTTAATTGTTTGTACAAGAAGTAAAATTTCTTTCAACGGTGACATGGCAATGTATTTTATTTTTACAATTGTCTCATCTTTTAATATGGCATAAGAATCATTATTCTTCTTCTTATCAACATATTGGGAGGAAGTATACCTCATTCCATTATACAGGGTGTCCCATAATAACCGCACCACACCTCGTGGGCAGGTAGAGCAGATGAAACTGAACAGAAAAGTCCTGTACTATTTTGCA
>NW_012086813.1:0-509 GCF_000956235.1 Wasmannia auropunctata
TATCCCCTGTGTGCCTTGTCGACTCAGTTTAGAAATTCTAGCGCCTCTTGTGTCAGAAATTGTAAAAGTACACTTCCCCCACTCCGCAACTGGTCGACGATAATGACGTTTCTTAATCTGAAATTCCTACATTTCGGACTTTGCATTGCAATATCTCCGCTCGTAGGACATGTAGAAAAAAAATAAACACACTTTCATTATATAAATCGAACCCAAGTAATCGATTAAGTCTAGTTAGAACTTAATCGGTTCGACCGTTATTGAGATCTCAAAATCTCGGGTGCTCGCAACGCGACGGCTCGCGTTAAGAGACCCGGCATGGCTTGTTTGAACACTTGACACCAAGCCACTACCGTGTCTCCTGATACATAAATTTTGTAAATTTGGCATAGATCGGAATGAAATTAGCGGAGATACGGTCGACATAGGAAATCTGTCAAAATTGAGTTTTTCAGAATAATGAAATATTGGTGCCAAATATTGCTGCGAATGATGCGAAATGTATGTAC
>NW_012086814.1:0-594 GCF_000956235.1 Wasmannia auropunctata
TTCTCGATAAATAATTCGAATTCTTTATTTGCGGCATGCCGTTTTTTATTTATTTTTATTTTCTGTGCAATAAAATGAAAGCATGTAACTAAATCAAAGTAAAACAATTTACAAACAATGAATAGAAAAGATGTATATACTTACAGCCTGATCTTTATTTTTTTTTAATAGAGTCAGTTACTGGTTCATTTTCTCCCTGCTCTTCCACTCCTGTAGACTCAGGTTCTTCATCGTCAATTTGCAAGTCTGGCCACCTTGGTCTCTCATTATTATTCATTTCTTCTAAAGACTCTGAGATAAAAATATATAAAAACATAATAAAGCATTTCTTATTCTTATTACTACACATGAAGAAAATTTGGCATAAAGTTTTGATAATAAAGAAAAGTTACTGATACTATAATTATTCGTCATAAAGTTCAAGTCTTGAGATTATCAAAGTTATGTTTGCAATGTTTTAAAAACTTCATACAAGATAATTTAATATACAAGAAATACCCAGTGAGAAGGCTGATGTCGAATCGACGTCGTTTCGATGCCGATGTCATCGAAAACTCATCGAATCGAAATTGACATCGAAAATCAGGCCATTTC
>NW_012086815.1:0-626 GCF_000956235.1 Wasmannia auropunctata
TTCTAGCTTGCCTAGGAGCTGAGTTATCAGGTTCCAAAGTAGACTCTGTTTTTGCAAGATTTTGATCAAGTACCGCCGGCATTCGATATGCACCACGAGAGAAGGTTGCTCGGTTGGAGTTTGCACATTATTGTGTGTGTGTGTGTGTGTGTGTGTGTGTGTGCGTGTGGGCGTGTGTGTGTGTGTGTGTGTGTGTGTGTGTGTGTGTGTGAGTGTGTGCGTATATGTATGTGTGAGTATGTGAATGTGTGTATGGATAGGTGACGAGTGTTTGTGAAATGCGGATAGGTGGGTAGGTGTATGTGCGCATACTACTCGGTATTCGTGAGATATTCCCGCCCCTTCGGCGTATCACCTCAAGCAGTCTATTCCTCATACTGATACATCTACTGATTTCATCTTGAGGAATTTCCTGCCAAATCTCTTGAAAAATTCTTTCGAGTTCTGCGAGCGTCGTTGGCTGTCTTGGATAATCTCTCAACCGACGACCCATCAAGTCCCAGATGTGTTCAATAGAAACAGCCAACGACGCTCGCAGAACTCGAAAGAATTCTTCAAGAGATTTGGCAGGAAATTCCTCAAGATGAAATCAGTAGATGTATCAGTAAGATCGGAAGAGCACACGT
>NW_012086816.1:0-347 GCF_000956235.1 Wasmannia auropunctata
GATAACTTTTTAATTCCTGCAACAATGTGGATAGTGCAGTATGTGTAATGCAGTTTTTTAAAGCCCATTGTGTCAAAAAATTTTTTAACTTGACAGTATCATCCAAATAATTTCTATGTTCTAACTGATCAGGTTGTATGTACATTTGAACTTATGTTTGTATCAGACTGGAAAAATGAACAGTTTTCATCAACGTGTAATGTGTATTGATGTAATTTACACGGCTCTGTGGATATTGTTACATCTTCAAAATTTTTATTATCACTGCTGTTTGTCATTATCTTATCATTATTATGTAACTGTGACTTTCTTGCATTAGTAAAATTAATATTATCTTTGGTTACAAT
>NW_012086817.1:0-517 GCF_000956235.1 Wasmannia auropunctata
AAAAAATCTCATGCAAAAGCTGCGGTCAAAATNTAATCTGTAAAATAAATCCAGAGTCGCATTTATTCATAGATGTCGAACACGCCTATCATAGCACGCTGTTAAATATAATGGGAATTTCAAATTCACCCAAGCACGTACCACTGTCAGAAATATCAACGCAGCTGTACATAAAAAATGAAAAATATAAATTAATTGGATTGATACAGCGATTGATTCATACAGCGGTTCTGACGAGCAACAAACGATAGGCCACTATGTTGCTTATTGTTACAGAATGACGTACGCAGGCTTATGGCAAGAATACGACGATCTTCGAGACAAGTACGTGTCATTGAAGGCAACAACAAAGGTCCATGTAAGACCCAGTGTCATAGCGTACATAAAATTAAACTAAATATCTTTGCATTGTTTTCAATAGTGACAATCCCCCCCCCCACTTCGTATGCTTACACACACCCACACACACCCACACACACCCACACATACACACACACACACACACACGCACACACGC
>NW_012086818.1:0-390 GCF_000956235.1 Wasmannia auropunctata
ATGTGTAACTTATATTGGCGTACTCATTCTTCGACGAGCTCCTCCAGCGTGGCGATAGAGGGAAGGGAAGAAGTAGTTATAAAAGAAAAGCACGGGTTGATCGCGAGTCGCGGGGGCCGCGGTGAGACATTTAAATTTTGTCCGCGACGCACTGAGGACGAGATCGGTTTGAGACAAATCACGGTTAATAGTTAATCCCGGTTAAAATAAAAACATGATGACTTACTACCTGCGGTAACTCGAGAGGGAGCTGGGGTATCGCTGGCCGGTTGCGCGGGGCTTCTCTTTCTCTCCAGGAGCGATCTGAGGCACTCGATTTTCAACCGCGCACAGATTCTAAGTTCTTTTCCACCCGTTAAAATGACAGCGTGACAAATACTAAATTGACTG
>NW_012086819.1:0-505 GCF_000956235.1 Wasmannia auropunctata
TAGCCACAGGGGTGCGTTAAATTTAAAATCGACTCACGGTATTTTAAAGTAGAGATTTCAAGCTTTCATTTGAAAAAAAATTCATCATTTTACGATGATTTTTCGCGGAGTTACCGTTAACCAAAGTTGACCAATTTTTGCTCAAAATTTTTCTATGCCATAATTTTTTTGAGCAGTGTATAAAAGAAATAATAATATAATTAACATAAATTCATATGCCCTAACGGGTCTTTACAACCTTAAAACCACAAATTATCATCTTTCGCTAACTCAAATTATAAACAATGTCTTATCTCACATCTTCTGTGGCCTTCGCTAATAACTTTATAATAAATGAAATATAATATAAACATAAACTGAATAAACAATAATATATAATGTCTGTTTCGGGTTCTACTCCTCCACGGTCTTCGGTTCATCCACCTTTTCTGTTTCTGGTGGTAATACGTCCGGGATTGGCAAACCCGCCATCGCCCGGGCAATCCGCAGCTCGATATCTCCATAA
>NW_012086820.1:0-597 GCF_000956235.1 Wasmannia auropunctata
GGTAATGTAGTTTTAATAAAAATATATAAAAATATTAATGATAGTACTAATAATAAATAACAACATTTTCAACTATTACAATGATAACAATTAACAATATATTCAATTTTATTAATTTCTTTATTTATGACTATATATATATATAACATATTTATGACTTTTATATATATAACATATAATCTGTGTAATTGTCTAAAATTATTTTTTTTATTTTAACTTATTTACAATTTATTGTTTTTTATTTATTAAAAATAGCGTGAATAATTTTTATATTATTTTGAAATTTTTAAATAAACAAATTAAATTAAATTTAAAATTTAAAAAATTTTGTAATTATAATTATTGATGCAATTTTATTTTTTTATAATTTCAATATATCATAATTACTTCATTATTTTATATTAAAAATTATAATTAAATAATAAATTAATTTTACAGCTTTTCCACCATATTTGGTCATTAATAATATAAAAGATTTAAAACGTAAAGACGGTAAAATGTCTCTAATTCAATTAATTAGAGCTACCGAAGCGCCCAAAAAAAGAAAAGCGGACGACGATCAGGTATAGAGTTGCAATGTTGAATATTAAAACGACT
>NW_012086821.1:0-540 GCF_000956235.1 Wasmannia auropunctata
AAAATGTACTTAATGATGATAAGAATTAAATAAAACCTTGGATAGAGTCAGCTGCAAGGTCATATGTAAATCAAGTTAAATTTTTTAAATAAAAACATTAATTTTTTGCATGCCGCTCGTAGCTTATTTCTAGAGCTTCTCGAAACACTACAATAAAATATTATTTTATTAATCAAATCTCTTATGAGGCTTAAAAACTTACAGTACCGTAAATTAACATTATCCTAGGTGTTTGAACAACAGCTAAAACCTTTAATTTGAATATTGTTCAGGATCATGACAAGTGACACCAAGGTTATAACCATAGTTTCTATTATTTTTATTTTTGAAAATTATTTCTATTATTATTTTTTTATAGAGAATATAGAGAATATTGTTACACATTCGTATTTTCGTTTTCATGTTTATATAAAATTTGTGGTAAGAATTGGTACACATAGATAAGAAATGAGTCATATTTCATAATTTTCGTAATTTATACGCAATATTTGCTTTTTTTTAGAAAATGTGTGGCACGTTTTTAAAATATCTAAGGTCACA
>NW_012086822.1:0-703 GCF_000956235.1 Wasmannia auropunctata
GTTTACATTTAAGTATGCCAAAGTTTTTAAAAGTAATGACGTTAAACACTATGCTCGTTTTGTAGGTTCATGCACGGAGTGTAAAGCAAAACTCTGAGAATTTATTGCAAAAACCAAAAAAAATATAGCTGTAATATTTGAATGTAGATTAAAAAACTTTCAGTACAAATTTTTGCATAAAAAAAAGCGTCAGTTGAAAGTACATCTACGTCAAAAAATAGCGTCGCATCTGTTAGATACTAAAGAAGACGCCAGAACATGGAGAGCAAATGAGGCAAAATGTCTAATGGACATTGGCGATTCCATTCCACCAATATTATACAACGCTGCAGTGCTACGAAAAGCCAAGCAGCAAGAAATGGATCGTCGTCTCGAATTAGAGCATTGCGATCCACTTCTCAATTTAAATTTAGCAATGTATGAATCTCTTGCTTATACGCAATATAGGTCTTGACCCATTCTTCTGCATGTACTGGACAAAAGAGCAGAAATTATTTTATAAGATCACTACAAAGAAAAATTCTAAATGCTTTTTAACCATTGATGCCACGGGAAGTTTTGCGAAGAAGCTAAAGCTTGTAAATAATACAAAGAGCCCTCACATTTATTTATATCAATGTGTATTAGTAACGGAGACAATGAGCAATCCGGTTTTCCAAATGGTGTCGACAAAACAGGACGCTACAATAATCGCTTACTTTCT
>NW_012086823.1:0-610 GCF_000956235.1 Wasmannia auropunctata
CCGTACTCGCTTACGCTGCGCGCACCCATAATTCTTCACGCAGCACGTTCTGCTCGCATTTTTGCATTTAACAAGGGATAACAATGAAAGGAAATTTATTTCCGCAATATTCTGCGAATGTATAACTATGAATCATTTTTATCGTTAGACAATGCTTACGAAGCAAAATTAATGTCGTAAGGTCAAGTCAAATCGATGTAAATAACTTGTCACAGTCTGGAAACAGCCTGTACATATATATTAATCACGGAAGTTTCTCATCGCGCAGATAATATATGCGAAGCATTTGAATATGTAAATAAGTTTATGTAATCGCGTCTTGTAGTTCATATAAATATGCCCGCTAGGGCAAGCTAGGATTCCCAGTTTCATTTGCAATAGTAATCATTGACTAGTTAGTTCAGTTGGCATAGACTAGTAGTATTATTTCTTAATAGATTTGTATTTAAAATGACATTTTAAATGTTGCTAATGTAATAAATTTGTTAGCAAGAACTTTTCATATTGCAAGTATAACACCGACACCTACAATACCTTTGGAAATCGAAGTCCATGATGAAATTGTTAATATTCTAAACAATTTTCAAAATACTCATTCGGTGTTGTTATT
>NW_012086824.1:0-529 GCF_000956235.1 Wasmannia auropunctata
ATGCAATTAACAGTAATCCTGACGATAGACAAATAATAAGTATCCTTTACTAAACATTGTATTTGTCATAAAATATCGAACATAATCGAATTGTAATGAATTAATTATTAGATATACGATTACGTTCAAAATTTTTATAATTTACAAAATTTAAATATCCTTAATGAAATGTCGAAAGATATTCTAAAACAACGGACAACGGATGTCGAGATGAAACGTCATTGTGTTAAACTATTAGATAGTTTCGGATCGTTGAAGTACACGAGAGATCTACTTGAGGAACTGGATAAGAAGGCCAGGCTCGAAATTGAATATTTAGGAGGTAACCCGCTCTTCATAAAGATTATGGACGAGTTAAAAAATGGAATGCCAAAGACGCACGCCGAGATGCTTACTGAAACTAGAAATCAAGATTGTTTGTAAAACACCAAGCGTACCAATTTTCGTGATTTTTCTATAGCACTGTCCATATATGTATGGTAGGCTTTAGTAATAGTGCAATTGGCAACAAGAAGATGACAAGAGAAAA
>NW_012086825.1:0-1268 GCF_000956235.1 Wasmannia auropunctata
AGAGAGGAACAAAAACGTCAATAAAAACATTAAAACTGTGTAAGAACGAGAACGAATAAAGAAAGAGAGAGAGAGAGAGAGAGAGAGAGAGAGAGAGAGAGAGAGACAGAGTAGAAAGCAAGGAATAGAAATAAGATAAATATCGAGATCGAGAAAGAACAAGAGTGAATGAACAGAGAGTGATAGAAAGAGAGAGAGAGAGAGAGAGAGAGAGAGAGAGAGAGAGAGTGTGTTATAGAATGTGTGATTACAAAAGGCAACAGAATAAAAGAGAGTAAGAAAGCATGGTAACAATATACATAATATAACAACGTTGTAACGGGGCCCCCTGAAAGAAGCCCCGTTCCGCGGAATATCAGCCTCGCGGTTCCCCGACAACCTCCATCCAAGTCGGAGAAGGTGCCCGTCGCGGCAAGGAGCGCGGTGACGCATATTTTATATTCAGGAAAACATGACGCCGACCGTCCACGCCACATGCACGGACCGAGCGCGCCAAAACGGCCGCGCGCACGCGCACTGGCGCTGCTAGCGGCGCACGAACTTTGCCCGCGGTGTAATTGTTAACGGGCTACCTTTGTTATATGTTTCGTATAGATATATTTAGTGCTAAATCGTCCGAGCGTAGTGTAAGTAAAGGGGGGGGGGGACTCGCGAGGGTATAAAAGCCGGCTCCGGGTTCACGAGGAGAAGTCACCCTCGAGTGGCGATTCTGGCCGTTGCCGACTCGTCTTTCCTCCGCCTTCCTCGCCACAAGGCCCACGAGTGCGAGAGGCCCGGACATTTCCGGCCTCGGTCCGGCCGACACCGACGGCTCGTCCCGGCCGTGGTTTCCTGGTTCCCGACCGATCCGGCTGACAGTGGTAGGGCCGTTGCCTGCCACGGTCCGGCAGTTCCCGGCTGGCCGAGATCAAACAAGTCCCCGGACTCCGTACCGCCGTGGTGTGGCCGTTGCCCGCCGCAGTCCGGCCTTTGCCGACCGGCGAGTCCGTACCCCGAACCATCGCGAGCCCGCGGACCCTCCCCGCGGTCATGATTTTGGGAGCCGTAGAATAACGTCGCGTAAGTCCGGCGGCCGCAAAAACGTACCCCGGCGCCTCGGCATCGAGAACCGAATGTAAATCCAGAATCAGGAAATATAGTGCTACTTGTGTTACAACCATACCTCGTGGCTTAAATTACTAAAAGTCCTATCCGTGTCTCCGGATCTGCTCCCGTCTCTGGAGCCGACTGAGGCGTATCTGCGCATTTTCGCCGCACGGGAAGACAGG
>NW_012086825.1:2428-4343 GCF_000956235.1 Wasmannia auropunctata
TAAAATTTATAACAGAATTCCCATGAGCACTATGCACATATATACATAATTTAAGTAACGTTTAACTGTCACAATGCAATTAAATTATGTCAACTTGACTAAGATTTGATAAAAAATTTCTAATTAACATAGTTGTGACAATTGTGAATTTTGGAAATAGACGTATGTATGTACATACATTGTATACTATTGGTCAAAAATTGTATTTAACCTTAGAATATCATATATAAATTTGATATGTATTCGTAGTAGAGACGTAAAAAAAACCATTTTTTTCTAATAAAAAAAACATTAGAAAAAAAGATATTTTATTTCATTGAAAACATATAAATTTGGTTTTTTTTCTAAACCCAATAGCACGACTAATTATATGTAAATATTAATTATATAATTATATAATTAATTTTAATGTGATTTACATTTAATTTTTACAAAAAGAGAATCTTTTTAATTCTTTTTCTAAACAGCTTTTTTTAAAGTAAAATTTATTATAATTATTCATTGATCAAATCTTTACTTCAAAATATGTTTTAGAATCAATATATATTGGCTTTCTCGTTCTGTGTAAAAGTTAAAATAATGATAATTTAAATCTACTATCTATAAAATAAAAAAATCATAAAAAATTAACTTGATGTAATTTTATTGGAGCATTAAATACCTAGCTCAGGTTTGTAGCCTTTATTTAATTTATTAAATAATTAAAATAAATAAAATAAACACTGCAAAATTACGTCTTGTTAAAAATGTAGAACAATTAAAATTAAAATTACGCTGTGAGTTACAATCAGAAATATGCTTTCCAGATTCGTTGCCTAATTGGTTAAAAACGTAGTTATTTTTGTCTCAGAGCTGGAGTATATGACGGATCTTTTTAATAAAATATAATGTAAATTAGATGCGTATTAGCATCGAAAATATTAAATTGTTTGACAATTTAATTCGTTACTAATTCTAGCCTCATGTAATAGCTATGTTTCAAGACCGAATATATATTAATATATTATTAACGCTAGCATTTTATGATTAAGAAAATACTTATTAAATCTTAACTTTATTGAATATAAATATTATGTTGAAATAAATAATTCATAATAATAATGAATATCCTCAAAATAGTATGTCATAATAAATTTATATAAAAACATGATTATTTTCTTCTAATCATATATTTATGAGAGACTATCCATCTTTTCCAAAACAAATTTATTAGTTATATATTTTTTGAGTTAAAATTTTTAATAAAAATTTGACAATAATACGATAATTATAAAAAATTAATACAGTACTTAAAATAATCTCATATTGCACGAAAAGACAATAAAATGCGTTTTATAAAAACGTTTTTTACATACATAGCGTATATTTTTTAAATATTTTTTTTTATTTAAAAAAGATTTTATCCAGGTTTACATTAAATTATATATGTATGTAGTTTTAATTTTTGGCCAGTATGTATATATATTTATACACTACACACAATGGGCTTTATCAGAAAAAAATAAAATATTCTGAAATTTTTTCTAATATTCTTTAGACATATAAAATGTTATAAATAACATTAAAATGTTATTGTTTAAGTTTATTTTGCCGTAAATTTTATTTAAAGATCGTTATATATATAGTCAACATTATGAATCCAGTAATAGCGCGTGATTGGTCGTGACGTCATTATTAGCTACATATTTCGGCGGATAGTTAGCAACTGTCAAATATAAGACACGTTGTTTTGTAATTTTGTCATTACTATTTAAAAAATCAAGAAATGTGTGATCATTAAAATGATCTTCACAGCAATATAAAGCTGACTGTTGTGAATATTCTCGCCCATCACCTCTTATAATTTCCACCCACTGTTTTCTTGCTTCGCCTTTTGGCACCGGTATGAAAATTTTTGTAGGTGCGTTAATCGTGG
>NW_012086826.1:0-363 GCF_000956235.1 Wasmannia auropunctata
AAATTGGTTTCGTATCTCGATAATAACAAATTGATACACACGCGATCTGCATTTTCTGATTTAAACGCCGAAGATCTTGAACTCCTTACGCGTAAAGGCGTGTTTCCGTACGAATATCTCGACAACGTGGATAAATTAAACGAGACCAATCTGCCGTCGCGCGTCATTTTTACAGTTCGTTGATAAACGAAAATATATCCGACAATGATTATCAGCAGAATCACGCGCAGAATGTTTGGAGGCGTTTTAATATTTCGACTCTCGGTGATTATAGCGATTTGTATTTAAAGACTGATGTGCTTCTTCTCGCGGATGTTTTTGAGAATTTTCGTAACACGTGTATAAGATCGGAAGAGCACACGT
>NW_012086827.1:0-434 GCF_000956235.1 Wasmannia auropunctata
GTGCTCTCCCAAGCTGTATTTCAAAATGAATTGACGTTTCACTATACAAACAAATTGAACGCATGATGATAGGATTTAAAAGATAAGCGCAGTACGTAAGTCTACTAAGAGGGATCCAGACTTTAAACGATAGTAATTTATTAACGATTCCTGTAACAAAGGCATACAATTATAAAACTAACAAAAAGTAATTAAAACAAATAATAAGAGTTAAAACGCAGAAATTCTGGAAGCATGCATTCGAAATAGAAACATGTTAAAAAAGGCAACATTTTATTTTTCCAAAAATTGTTGTCTCTATTAATACGTACTGTTTTCATGTCTTTCGACGTCCACACAGCAAAAATGCAATAATCACGCTGCGTTATATTCAGTTGACCCTGTATTTGATAAAAGAACCGATGATTTCGGTTCATTAGGTTTGGAAATTTTTT
>NW_012086828.1:0-426 GCF_000956235.1 Wasmannia auropunctata
CTAGTAAAAATATTAGATAAAATATTGAATGTTTTCATTGTATTTGTTTTAGAAAGAATATAAATCTTCCTTACAAATTTACTTATTTTGAGAAAAATATAAAACTTTATTATAATTTATAAATAAAAATTAATTATTTACGTGCGATATATACACAGTTGGAAAACTGCTGTTAAATTTACCTGATTTATCACATTTCACATGTCTCAAACGATATCCAAATTTTTATCATAAGATGAATATGTTAGAAAATAACACTAACATTATGTAAAAAATAACACAAAAAGTGTAATACTTTGATACAATTTTGGAAACAAATTGTGCAAGCATATTTCTTTAGTAAAAGTAACATTTATTATATGTTAAATTAACATGTATTTATCTTTTATTCTCTTATTTTATTTCTCTTAGAATTTATGTTTTAAA
>NW_012086829.1:0-433 GCF_000956235.1 Wasmannia auropunctata
TGGAGTTCAGACGTGTGCTCTTCCGATCGTAGTTAAATATTGATGAATACTGAATATTGACAGTCAGCAAGTATTGATGCATACTAATATTAATCAAAATGTATTCATAAATACTTGACTTGAATATTGAGGGGAATTTAAAAAATATATATATATACAGGGTGGACTATTTTAATCCATCCAATCGGATATCTCGAAAATCAAGCCTGGGAGAGAAAAATTTTTCAGATAAAAGTTGTTTGGTTTTGAGGGGGACATAAGATGATAACATGGGTTTGACCCTGAGTGGCGTCGTCAAGGTCAGGACAAAGTCACCTTGAATTTTTTAAATGGAATCCCCAATTTTTCATTACATGTTCTTATAGCACGCCTTGAGAACTTTCTAAAACACATAAATAAAATATTTTTTTATAAAATAAATCTTGAGTTATAA
>NW_012086830.1:0-945 GCF_000956235.1 Wasmannia auropunctata
TACTTACTGTGAGACAGGAGACTATCAAGACATTTTCTGACGGAAAGCATAATCTTGTCTGTATGTTCATTTTTTGGCGCATAATACACTTGATGTTTATCATTATCAATTTTTTGCATTAAATCCTGTTGTGTTTGTACAGGATAAAATGTGCTAACGTTCACCACCTTTGGCGATTGAACTTTGAAATCTCTCATAGCTTGCAGTAACGCAACTAATGCAATGGGTACTAAAGCTTGTAAGAATATTGTCGTACGCCAATGCCTTTTGCGTACTATCAAATTTTTGTACATCAGCAAGCAGAAAATTTTCCATCTGCTAGCCATTTTTATTTCAATTCGCGGTAGAAAATACTTTCAATAATTTATGTGTTAATTTCTGTATCGCTTAGCAAGCTGTATTCAAATGGCTATCAATATTCTGTATATACTACTTTGCCATTGAAAGTACACAAAGTGTGTCTCGTGAATAAATTATTAAAATTAACATATATATGTTGGTAAGGTGTCGCATAAATAAACTGTATGGTTATCAAAACCTAGAAATTTGTCTAATTTAGCATATTTTTCGATGTCACATTAAAAATGTGCCATTTATTGTTTCTTTCTCGTATATAAAGTCCCCCTGCCTAGTCACCTTGTCGTAGGAAATTGACCTAAACAAACATAATTATCAGAAAGCATAATGGTCAATCATATAGAGCATCATGCAATATTCAAGATGTCATGTAATTACACAACAATTGCCAATAATTTAACTTTAATAATAATCAACAACATAAATCAAAGAATACTTAGTCGTTTCTAAACTACATAAGATCAAATATAATTTGAAAGTGCATTGAATACTAAATTGTGTAAGGAACTATGTGAAGAATTTCTAGAATACATGAAAAACTTAAGTATTTATTACGATCGATAAGAACACCGCCCATACCTTAATCTT
>NW_012086830.1:1046-1820 GCF_000956235.1 Wasmannia auropunctata
TACGTGCCGCGTCACTTACCGATTTTAGAAACCTTTTTCTCTTAGTTTCTCTTTTCCTTTTTTTGTTGTTTACGCGAGACGATTTTTCGAGCCTATAATATATCCTAATAAACTTAAGCAATATCCGCTTATACCCTTTATCGCGATTTATTTCATCTCAGCTGACACTTTCGATTTTATTATGGTCCTTCGAAAATACTACAAGCGTGCCATAAATTGATCCAGAAGTCCTTAATCGCTTTCTAAAGTCCTATCCAATCTGCTCATCCAGTACTAAAACGTATAACGTTATTGATTACTCGTAGTTAAAAACTCCACCTTTTGTACCTCAAGCAAAGATCCCTCTTGATCAAGAATAGTTAGTTCTATGTCGTCTCTCGTAGTAAAAACACCTTGCTTTGTAAACTGTTCAAAAATACATGAAGTATTTTGCAAGTGAACGATTGTCAATTTATTTTGATTTTTAACATTACGTGACTTCGCGGGCTCGTAACACTTTGCAATTTAAATAGTACATTGGAATAGACACGCGTTCGTATGTATTGCCTAATTTCCACGCCCTTATCATTCGGAATGCAAAAAAAACGAAGAAACGTTTATACGAAGCTATTACATGGGGCGGTAATTATTTGACAATTGTATAAGGGAAGGGAGGGAGCAAGTAGTGACAGGGAGTGAATAGTGTCACTTTAAATTTTTCTTTGTTTCCGCGTCTATTTTACCATTACTAGTTAATAGAAACATAATAATTAAGCATCTAATTATTCTGAAAAA
>NW_012086830.1:1840-2497 GCF_000956235.1 Wasmannia auropunctata
TCTTCCGATCTCTTTTAGTGGGCTAAATAATGACAAGTTAAAAAGTTTTTTATATTTGAATATGATTTTTCTAATTCATTTGGGATAATATGAGATTAGTCACAAGGCAAGATCCAAAATAAAAATGATTTTCAATAAAAAATACTAGTTTACGACTAGTTTGTTAATGCTTGTTATGCTAGACTGATGAAATTGGACATTTATCTTTAAAATACAATTTAATTTCTAAATAATTTTATGTTTTTTCTTCTATTATTTTTGTGTAACTAAGAAATGTTAGTTTAGTTTTGTAAAAAGTTGCCAAAGATTTGTTTTGTTTTTTATTTCACATCTTTATTTTCTTTTTACGATAAATGGATTTTTAATTTATAATCCGTCTTCTTAAATTTTTTACTAAAATAAAGAAATATATATGTATATTTATATATAAATTAAAATTTCTAAAAAAATATTGTTGAATGCTAAGTACGTGGGCAAATAATATGACTATAATACTATTATTTATTAATAAATAAAAAATTTAATGGCAAAGTATAGAAATTAATACAAATTACCTTATCTAATCAAAATGTCAAAAGAAAGTCGAATAGGAGTTAAGAATTATATATTTTGTAATTATCACTATACTTGTACTATATAGAAGATCGGAAGAG
Organism: Wasmannia auropunctata; assembly: GCF_000956235.1. NCBI lineage: Eukaryota > Metazoa > Arthropoda > Insecta > Hymenoptera > Formicidae > Wasmannia > Wasmannia auropunctata. Next base: position 2,494 of record NW_012086830.1, read on the forward strand.
CACA
>NW_012086830.1:2517-2852 GCF_000956235.1 Wasmannia auropunctata
TTCAGACGTGTGCTCTTCCGATCTATGTAAAGAATATTGGAATAAACCAAGAATATATACGCACCAAGAACTGCGTGGGACTCTTAACTGCCTTTATCATCTGTTTAATATTTGTTAATCAAAGAGTCATTATAATTTTTAATTATTATATTTATTTTGATCAATTAATATAATAATCAGGCATTATTCATAATATATTTACGCATCATTCATTATATTTCTTTTTTAGAACTTACGCTAGCATCACCAATAAGAGCCATTCCGAGGCACAATCTTCTTTGTTGACCACCAGAAAGTTTGCTAGGTAGAAAATCTTTCTTCTCGGAAAGCTTCAA
>NW_012086830.1:3098-6121 GCF_000956235.1 Wasmannia auropunctata
GTTCCGCGAGAGAGAGCGAGCCTCTCCTTTTTGCCGGCAAGCTCCGCGCTCCCCTGCTCCGATTTCAGCGCCCTGCGCCCGCGCGATTATCTGGAGCATCCGAGTGCTCCGGCGCTCGATTTGAAATTGGCTTTACTTTTCTCTTTTTCCAACAGTCTTATAAGGCTTTATTTTATCATATTATCAAAGACGATAGCGTTTTTGTATACGCGATATATTGAGATACTTATTTCAACGCGTCACGCTAAATCGATTGCGTTTCTCGCATTTCCTCGAACGTGACGACAACAGGTACAGCGGCACTTTGCGTCTGCGGGATTGTGCAAGCAGCGAGACTGCTGTTAAAAAGGGTGCCAGTACATGACGCGCGAAAACGCGGAGGACAAAAATAACTAGACTTTACCAGATTCCCGCGTTTCCGCGCGTTTGTTTCGTCTGTTTTGATTTCTCAATATTACATGGAGCATATTTTTAGCGGAAAAGCGGTATATTGACAAATAGATATTTATAATCATTAAAAAAATTGTGTTTATACTTCATTTATTGCAATTTTTATTAATATGTTTATCTTTTCCGCTTATCCATTAAATAAAAGCATTTTCATAAATAAATATCATTAAAAATTAATATTTTATAATTTCCTGTTCCGCTTTTCCGCTCAAAATATGCTCCATAAAATATTAGGAAATTAAAACAGACAGAACAGAACGCGCGGAAACGCAGGAATCTATAAGTAAAGTCTAGTAATTTTGTCCTCCGCGTTTCCGCGTTTCATGTACTGGCACCCTATGGCCTAGTTTACACCGAGTATTTGAATGATACGCGTACTAACTAGAAACTTTCTATTAAATTATTTTAATTAAACAATGAATTTAAAGAATGATGTACTAAGCTGATACACTATGCATTAATATGATTAATTAAATACATATATCATGTATAAGTTTATATGCATCGTGGAAATTAAAAAAAATTTAATAGAAAGTTACTGATTAGTACGCGTATTAAATGGCCGGTATAAACTAGGCTTATAAAATGCGAGTGCGATAACGTGTCATATAGAGAGGAAGCTATATGTGTACGATATCATGGCTTCTACTCTATATACTCTCTAAATTTTCTGGAGTAAATCTCACTTTAAAAGATTAAAAATACTGCCACTCGGCCATTTGAGAAGCAGTATTTTCATTCTTTTGGAGTGAGATTCACTCCAAAAGAGTAAAAAATCATTCCAGAAAATTTAAACTACCTACTAAGGCTGGTTTCTCCTTCGAAGACTTCGATCTTCGAAGCTTCGAAGTTCGAATGTCGAAGCCTTCGAAGCTTCGAAAGTTTCGAAAGATCGGCATTGAAATCTTCGAAATCCGAAGCTTCGAAACTTCGAAACTTCGATACTTTAAACTTCGAACCTTTGATATTCAAAATTATATAATTATTAATTTAATACAATAGTAATGATGGGTATATGGTATATTTGTAAAAATATATACAATTAAATCTAAAATAAAACGATTTAATATTGTAATTACGTGGTTAAATTGAAAAATACGTATTTTTAATTGATTTTTGATTCTAAATTGTCTGTTCTTACGATTGTTTTATGCTGAAGAAGATTTAATAAAAAACGTGATTTTTTTTATTGGATTTTCATATTTGGATTGTTTTATTAATTGATATTTATCTTTCCTTATTTACTTATGCGTCGAGTTTAATTATTAATTTGTATATTTATATTAATATACATATTTCAGGTTATAATCTTTCAAATTTTTTAGAAATAACTTCGTATATTTTTAGCATATACATATATAAATTATTTTATTTAAAATATTTGTAAATTTTCTGAATAAATTCATCATTTGCACGAATATATTTTTCGAAACTTCGAAGCTTCGAATATTCGAAGCAGGTAAAAAGTAACAGCCCTAGTACCTACGTATGTTACGTGATATCTGTATACACCACTCGCATCAGTGACGTCCAGTGGGAGGGATTCACCTTGTGGATCAGAATTATCTTTTTAGAATTCATTAATTGCCATATAATTAGTACAATAATAGCTAGTATAATTGCTTAAAAGAAGATAGAAGAAGTAAAGCGATTATAATGATTTTATCTTAATCCGCTCTACATACCGGTTAACCGGAGAGTAAGAAACGGCATTTTGGAATAAAATAACTTTCGTAATCGATAAAACGTTGTACTATACAACCACATAAATCCAGGAGGAGTGAGGTACGAACCGCACCCTCCGCCTATCTCTCCGAAGGATTAAGATACGAGCCGCACCCTCTACACCTCCTCTTCCCCCACTTCCATTGTCTACAACTTTCTATTAATGCCCGGATTATGGCAGATAACGAATAGGCAAAAATATCTAGCGCAGAAGTCGGAAGGTGCAGCTCCGACGTTTAGTCAGATCTTACTACCTGTCACTAGCGTCTCCACTCTCTAGTAAGCCCGCCTTATAACAAAACCAAGAAGAAGAAGAATACGGATGCAGGCATTTCGTGGGAAGGCTGATATCAATTGACATCAACCAGTCGACCCGCCGGAAATCCCAGATTATCTCAGATGAATGGATCAAGCTGAATCCGAGTAAAGGTCAAGCGTCTCCACCCCATCGCCTTGGGGATCGTCATCTACCCCGTTGATGTGCCAAGGACACATGCAAAAAAATGACTTATGTTAGTAGTAGTAGCTAAATTTCAATAGCTGAATCAAACTAGCTATAAGAACTACCGTCTTAGTGCCATTGCTAAGTTCTGGCTATTACAGGTAAAAAACATTTACTGTGACGAAAAAATTTATTAACTGAAATCAAAAGCATATATTAGTACAGGCAGCTAAAAAGATGGCATAACCTAAATGTCTTATCATGCACACTAGGGTGGACCTTATTTTTGACTTTTAAATTTTTTTCACGACGCTCCCTAAAGTTGTTCCATTTGGTGAAAAAAAAATTGTGTAAAAGTTGAGCTCGATCGGACAACGGGAAGACGTGGCACATCTAACTTGAACTT
>NW_012086830.1:11767-14585 GCF_000956235.1 Wasmannia auropunctata
TTTAATCTTAAGTTAGCACAGCCATTGTTTTCTACGAATCGGCTGGAGCATCAAAGTCGGGAATTGAGCATCAAATTAGCATCAAAAGAGCACTAAATTTCTGTGTATGTTTTATTTGATTGTGCTAAAGTGGCTGTGTCAGCTTAATAGACGTTTTTGAGAGCAAATAAATGTAAAAACATTTTAAGAGCAAATTAAATACAAGAATTAATTGCTTTAATTTAGCTTATCCTTGTAGGTACATTATAATGTTATTACTTCTATGCTCAGAAACTCTTATCTTTAATTGTCTCATCGTCTGTCCAACAGAATGCATTGTAGCCTTTGCATAATATTTTATAAATAACATTTTTTTTCGAATTCAACGGGAGATCGTCTTTATATGCTTTTTTTAATCCTTCAAGTTTATTGACACTAAAAAATGCAGTTTTTATATCGACATTCTTTGCGATATTTACGTATTTTTCAGAAATTGTTTAAATATACGGAATTGTAAACCATTTAACTTTATCAATTGTCTCTGATTTTTTAAATTTAGAATTAACGCAATTTTTTATTTATTTTAGTGTAAATTATTAGGCTCTATCGTTGATGACAATAACATTATATATTTTTTCGTTCCACTGGTCAACTATTTCCTTAGTAATATTTTTACAGAGTCTAAGATCGAGCTTGTTTAATTTAGGACATTTCTTGAAAAGTTGAGAAAATATGTCAGGTGTCACAGAATCCACGCATGAACAAATTTAGAGATTTTAAATTTTTGCACAATGTTATAGTTTTTCATAATTAAGCTTGGTAAGGCTTTTAAAAAATTTCAAGTTAATTGTTTCCAAATCTTGACTGGAGGAAAATAATCTACCGAAGATGTCACCGTTGACTCTTCCGGTCAACTCGCAAGTATGAAACTCTACTTCTTTCAGATACTTACAATCGGCAAGAGCATCAATGTTTTGCAATGTAAATTTACAGCACGTTAAATATAATCTTTCCAAATTAGAACCTGAATTTTATAATTCTATTGCGACTGCATCTATGTTTAGCCACGTATATCATAAATTTAAATTACGCATCTGTCGATTTTTCTGTAGTATTTCACAATAAGTATTAGCTTCTATATATAGTTCTTACTTCTGAAAGATGGAAATATTCCAAAAACTGTAAATTTTTGAGGTACGAATTTTGTTTGTTGTGCCATTACAATCATTTAGATCCAATTCTAACAAATATATGTATTATACTCCTATATATAATTTACTTGTATAATCATAACAATTATGTATGTACCTTTCAACTTTTCACTTATCTCTGAAATATCACGTCGTTTAGAATTAACATAATAGCATTTATTTAATCTTAGATGCGTTAAACATTTGCCACAAATTTTCAAAAATTTTCTAAATTTTGAAATGGAAAACTTACAAAGTGACAGATCCAAATGTTGTAAATATTTACATCTAGGTCCAAAGTAATCAAATAAATGACGAAGATTAATGTGCATTTATGTAAAATGCATATTCCGCAAGTTTAAATGTTTGTACAGCAGAGGATCCCGAGATAAATTATTGAAGCGTTTATTGACTCGACTCGACTCGCGACTTAATGCTGTCAAGTTCTTTAATATTTGTAGTATTATTTCATCCTGCAAATAAAATTTAATTATATTACATGAAATATTACAATATAATAATCATTATAAGACAACACTTTTTAAAACTTTACGGAGAGCGCAGAAAAATTGCAAGATAATCGCTCTTTGGAATCATCTGAATAAAGTTTAACATCTTTCACACACTTCTTAAAATTTAAATAATTTTCTAAACTAATTAAAAAGCGATGCATATACAAATTATACTGTCTAAAAGTTGGCACTCTTTTGGTTAACATGGCTTCTCTGGTTATCTGTTGCAACATTTACTTGCTTCCGAACTCACTTTTATAAGAACTCTCTATTATATTGCTGTGAATAACATTAAAACGAATTTTATTTCTAATAGAATAAGAAAAAAATCAATATAATTTATGGGCAATAATTACAAATACATTTTACAAATAATGCACACACACTTGTAAGTCCTCTTGAAGTTAGAGTATATCTGAATTTGATTCTCCATATTCCCATCGATTCCCATCGATTCCCATCGTGAATATATCTGGAGTCAAATTAATCACTAAACCTTTCTAACAGATTCCTTAAGTTCTGTTTGGGACTTTTGGGAAGAATAAATTCCGATGTTTTAACAAATATTACAGCTTCTATCTATACATTGGCAATCAGGCCAAGAAACGAATTCTAATTACAGTTTTTTTGTTTTAAAATCGCACGACAACCTACAATCGAGAGTATCATTGTACATTCACAATCAATCTATGTACATCTCGCCAATATTGGAAACCATTGATCATCAGATTTTTGTGCCCAAATTCGTTTAATGTGGCCACAGAACCATACCGCACCTGTCGAACAATACAGGAACATTCTGGGATAACACGCTTCGTAAAATTCAAAATCTTTAAAATAGAAAATATATAATTATATATACACTTCTCAACAAAATTAAAGCATCACTTACTCTACCCTCCAAAAATAGACAAAATTCAAGAGAGTGTAACTTCGTCAAAAATGATCGTATCGAGATATTCAAAAAAGCATTTACCAGCTTGAAAACTCTACTTTTTAAATCGGTACTTTAGAAAACGATCCTACTGATTTTTCATGGAATTACACGGATAGAAAAGGAGACCCGACAAATCTCAAAATTTTTTACGAACTTTGACAAGTTCCATGGCGCGAATTAAAAATCGCATGCAAATGCAG
>NW_012086831.1:0-733 GCF_000956235.1 Wasmannia auropunctata
TAAAGGACCATTTCTTTCATCGAGTTATTCAACATTAAAGCAAAAATGGTCTTTTTTGCTTCAATTATGTTGAATAACTCGATAAAAAAAATCGTACAACGCTTCCCAAATGCTTTTTTGAACATCTCGATACGATCATTTGACAAAGTTATCTCTTGAACTTTGCCTATTTTTGGAAAGTAGAGTAAGTGCTTTAATTTTGTTGAGAAGTGTTTAATGGCTTATTATATGTGGAAAAAAATAGAACGAAATTTACAGCGCATGTGTACCCGAAAGAAATACAGTCATATATTTGTCATAAGCTAATTACAGCTAGAGCCTGCGTCGGTTTAAGAGGGAGGGGCTAAGGGGATTATAGCCCCAAGTCTTATCTTTCTAGAATCCAATCAGCAAACAATGTTTTTTAAATATTTTGTTAATGTTTCTTTTTATTAATTATCTATTCCCTGAACTCTTTTCATAAAAAAATATTTATTAAACATATATTTAATATTTCTTTTTCATTAAATATTTACTTAAAATAATGATTTTTAAAAATTTGTTAAACCTTTATTAAATATTTTTTAAGTATTTATTTTTTATGAATTATTTATGTAAAAAATGATTTTAATAAACATTTTTTTAACGTTTATTTAATATCATTCGGTCATAAGGTGACTGTTTCGGATTTATAAGATACTTTAATTATCCTGCTTCAGAACTGCCTGGTATCTTTTAAATAGAAATGACAAAA
>NW_012086832.1:0-423 GCF_000956235.1 Wasmannia auropunctata
GTTGGGTAATAAGCGGTGGCGTATCGTGATAAACTATCGAAAATTAAACGATAAGACCATAGGCGACGCTTATCCACTACCTAATATTTGCGACATACTAGAACAGCTTGGCAGTGCCAAATACTTCTCCGTGCTGGATCTAGCCAGTGGCTTTCATCAGATCCCTATGGATCCAACAGACGCTCCTAAGACTGCTTTTTCTACTCCTCACGGGCATTACCAGTTTACGCGAATGCCGTTTGGCCTAAAAAACGCTCCAGCCACTTTTCAGCGACTCATGGACCAGGTCCTGAGCGGACTGCAAGGGCAGGAATTATTTGTATACATGGACGATATTGTCGTATACGCAAGTTCTCTAAGAGAACACGATATTAAAATAGATAAACTAATGAAACGATTAAGGTCGGCAAATCTAACCCTGCA
>NW_012086833.1:0-860 GCF_000956235.1 Wasmannia auropunctata
TAAGTTACTACAAATTAAATCTTATTAATATGTACAGTAATAGTCTTTTCGATTACAGAGAATTTAAATTTCATTCATCATTGTACATTAAAAGTTAATGAAATTTAAGAACATTTCTAATAGTATACTTGATGTACTTTGATGTAAATAATCTGTATGGCTGGGCAATGTGTCAACCATTGCCGTATGCAGATTTTCAATGGGTCAACGATATAGCAAATTTTAATGTTATAAATATCGCGTTAGATTCTGCGATAGACTACATTCTCGAAGTCGATCTAGACTATCCACAACACCTTCACGACGCGCACACTGACTTACCGTTCTGTCCGACGCGCGATAAACCACCCGGCAAGCGGCAAGAAAAACCTCGCGTCTTTATATAATAAAAAGCGATACGTTATTCATTATCGCAATTTGCAGCAATGTACTCGTCATAGTCTCCGTATTACAAAGATTCATCGTGTATATATTGCAATTCGCGCAATCTCCATGGCTTCGTGAATATATTGAATTAAATACAAAATTTAGAACATTATAGCTAATAACAAATTCGAGAAAAATTTTTACAAATTAATGAATAACGCGGTATTTGGTAAAACCATGAGAATGTGCGCAATCATGCCGATGTGCGACTATTAACAAAATGGGAAGGTAGATACGGCGCGGAGACAATGATCGCAAAGCCGAATTTTCATAGCCGAACCGTTTTTTCGGAGAATCTTGTTGCGATAGAAATGCGTAAACTCGAAGTAATGATCAATAAACCTATTTACGTAAGTATGTCTATCCTCGACATATCCAAGACATGTTTGTATGAATTTCACCATGAGTTACAGATCGGAAGAGCACACGTCTGA
>NW_012086833.1:8275-8587 GCF_000956235.1 Wasmannia auropunctata
TAAAATTTTTTCTTGCCGGGGCGTGCAGTTCTTCCACCAATCGCCACTTCTTAATATTTTTCTTCTCAGACATGTTCGGTCGCGATACACGACGTGCAAATGGCACAGAGATCCGATGTACAGTCTTATTTACCTTTTTTTTATATTCTTCACGGCACACATGAAATCTTTCGCTTCATCAACTACCTTTTTAAGCTCGTTTACACTTATTTCAAGCATGTCTAACTTCTTCTCGATTTCATTTTGTCGATTTTTCAACATTTGAAGCATGTCTAACTTCTTCTCGATTTCATTCTGTCGATTTTTCAACAT
>NW_012086834.1:0-534 GCF_000956235.1 Wasmannia auropunctata
TCGGAAAGAACAATTTTGCTGAATCCAGATCTGAAAATAATTTTTGTTCAATAATCAAAATTAGTTTGTGCAAAAGTCAAAATGATTGCTAGAATATCAAAACGTTTTATAGCAATACTTATCAGTTTTAACATTCCAACATATATTTTGATGATTTAATAAAAAATTATTTTCAGATCTATTTTTAGCAAAATTTTTAGGTCTTTCAACAAAATCGTTCTATCCGTGCAGACTTGTTTTAGATCTTTATAATCACAATATTTTATATTTTAATTTTCTATTTTAATTCCAGAAATGCTTTATAAAATGGCGGACGTTAAAGACAAACTTATAAAAATAGGAAATAAAAATTTTTTTTTAAATTATTGCTCTGGTCAGGGAAGTCGGTTGCCTAGCATAAAAATTTATAAGTTTTCAAGCTTATTGATTTCCTAACAAATCCATTTTTTGATCATTTTTCTACGAATTTTTTTGACAAAGTTATAGAGTTTTAAAAATTGTGTTACAAAACGGGCTATTTTTTCTTGTGATCAG
>NW_012086835.1:0-370 GCF_000956235.1 Wasmannia auropunctata
ACTTTGTACTTCTTTGCCCTATTAGACGTTTCAGGATTGAAGTTTTTTATCTCCGATGTACTCACAATAGTTTTGGCGCCGTCATCAAATTTTACATACAAACATGTTGAACCACCGAAATTCTTTATATTTGTGATGCTGAGCCGAAATATATATTCTTTTAACTTCTCGGGAAGTCCAGCTCCAACTCTGACTGAAATGACGGGAGATCACTCATCACACTGCACGCAGAACCGCGGGTGATACCCGATTGACCACGTCCCGATTGACCACCAGCCACTCACAGCGCTTGAACAGTGGAAAATCTCTAGGCACCGGCCGCTGTGAGTGGCTGTGGTCAATCGGGACGTGGTCAAACGGGACGCTCCCC
>NW_012086836.1:0-1889 GCF_000956235.1 Wasmannia auropunctata
TCAATATATTAATGTGCGATATATAATGTACGAAATATAATACATATAACATATAAAACGTAACGAAATACATAAATATAATATACGTAACGAAATGTAATACGTAAATAATAACGAACAAATAAATGCAAAGTGAAATATTTTTTACTATATCATAAATAAGGAGATAAATAAAATTTTGTTTTATTTTATTGCACTATGCATTGCCATAGACTTACTATCGTAATACTTACGTTTATTACATTACGTTACGTTCTCGAGAATAATTTCCTCGTTACTCTTCTGCACATACTGTTAGAGTAATGTGTTCTAATCGCAGGGATGGAGTCTGTATTAATCTCCAACGATGGTCAAGTACAATATATGAGGGTTTCATTAGAGTACGTTACAACCATGTGTATGTGGCCGGTAGCGGAAGGCGTAAGTGTTTTTAATCCTTCTTTTCTGGGTTATCGCCCACACTCACAACTACAACAGAAGATGGCGTACCGCAGTGAGCGTAGTGGTCCGTGAAAGGTGGCGTTGATTGGAAACCCGCGAGTATTTGAATCCTCAATACATACTAAAAGCTCACATTGCTCAGATCAGCTGATGTAAGCTGTTGCATCACGCTAAACTACTACGTCATTAGAGAAAACATGGCGGTCCAATCGCGATGCTTCAATCGAGTTTGACAAAATGCATGTGATGGCCAGACTCTGACATAGAGGGACTCTAGATAGAAACAGCTAGAAGCCCGAGACCGTATTACGTCAGAACTGCGAACTACACCAAAGCGCGACATCTAACGTTGGCGCTACTAACCGCGTACAAATCAAAGGGAAAGTGAAGCACTAAAACAAGCCTATGACAAATCTTGGAAGTGTTACTTCTGCGGAGGATACAAACAACATAAACGAGAGTCATGTCCCGCCCGCGAATCAACATGCAGCAAATGCAATTTAGTCGGATATTGGAGTAAAGCGTGCAAGAAAGGACATAATTCGGAAAAGGATTCTAAGGATTCCAAGGATTCTCAAAAAAGTGCGAAGGAAGGTTAATGCAGTGGCGAATAATCCAGAATATTACTTCGTGGGATCGATAAACGAAGACAGCAAAAGTATTCAATGGGAAGAAATTCTCTACGTCGGAGATGTGCCAGTGAAATTTAGACTAGACAGCGGCGCGGACATAACCATCATTAATTCGTTAGTGTGGGAAAAAGATTTACGTCAACGAGGTTTTAAACTTGTTCCAGCAGACAAAAAGTTAATCGGACCATCTGGACAAGCCTTGATAACGGGTGGAATGTTTAAAGTGCGACTGAAATTCCGTAAAATATGTGTCAATCGCTATGTTTACGTATTTCGTGACTTTTATCAATGTCATGATCCTGAACAACATTCAAAAGGTTTTAGCTAGTGTTCGAACACCTTGGATGATGCCTAACCGATGGTACTCCAACTTTCAAGCTTTATAACTCAAGATTTATTTCATAAGAAAATATTTTATCTATATGTTTTGGAAAGCTCTCGAAGTGTGCTACAAGAATATTTAATGAAAAATGGGGGTTTCATTTAAAAAATTCAAAATGACCTTGTCCTGACCTTGACGACGCCACTCAGAGTCAAACCAATGTTATCATCTTATGTCTCCTCGAAGTCCCAAAACTTTTGTCTGAAACATTTTTCCCTAAAATGCACTGTTCAAGAGAATTTGAGGTGATCGATTAAAATGGGACACCCTGTATAAATCTTGATAACAAATGGTTTCTTAGTAATTTTCTTAGTAATTTTCCTTTTTGTATTTCTATTTTTTGCAGAATAATTTAATTTCTATTGATTTTATTTTGCTTGGTAAATTTTAATTTAAGTTTTAATGAAATAGAGTAGATCGGAAGAGCACACGTC
>NW_012086837.1:0-489 GCF_000956235.1 Wasmannia auropunctata
TTGCCTAATCTGTCTCTTAATTCGACGTTGCACATAATAAAAAATGAGAGTTGGCCTACTCATGTAGTACTGGGCAGAGATTTTCTATCCGAGAATAAATTAACTCTGTTGTATAATCCGTCAGACTCAAATGCTCAGGAATGTTTGCAATTGATAAAGGAAGTAGCTTCAGCAGATGTGCTACAGGAAGACATTAAAAATGAACCTATCGTAGATACGTAAGTATTGAGTATTGAGACTGATTGCGGTCCAACTGTGGACGCGCAAGTTTGTAATCTTATTAGAACGGTTGAAAATACACCGACAGAAAAAGTGCACGATCGTTATTGCGTATCGGTAGCTCTTAAAGATGCGTCAATTTATGCGTTTGCTCCGCGCCGTTTTGCGTATGCGGAACGCGAGCAACTTCGTGACATAATAGATGATTTGTTATCGCGTGGTATAATTAAGGTTAGTACATCGCCTTATTGTGCAAGGGTCGTTCCGGTG
>NW_012086838.1:0-423 GCF_000956235.1 Wasmannia auropunctata
GAGGATCCGAGAGATACATGTGATACATTTCCGTACTTTTAAATGCGTAATTATTCGAGAATAAAGTTCCAGCAGACTCAAAAAATGGATTTAGTACGTACAAATTATGCAGAAAAGTGGATTTTGTTTTATAATTTAGATCCACTTCTTTAGAGGGCAATAGTACACAAGGGCATTTTAGCGTTACAGCCAAAAAGTCGTTATGTCCTCTCTCGGATCTTCTTTGATATAACAGAGCATAGACATAATATAAGACCGCTGGACCAATGAGCATCTTATGTAAATCAATATGGCGACTTTATGCTAGATGCTCATTGGTCCCAGCGGTCATAGGCTGTTATGCATTTCATATGTTTGGAGCTTTACAGAATTCTGTATAGGTCCCTTAATATGAAAAACTAGGGAAATTTTATATATACAGTC
>NW_012086838.1:3000-3392 GCF_000956235.1 Wasmannia auropunctata
ATATATACAGGGTGTCTCATACTCAATGGTACAGCGCTTGTGGGGAGGTAGTGTAGACAAAACTGAACAAAAAAGTCCTCTACCATTTTGCGATCTTTGCAATAGTTTTCGAGATATTAATATATAAAGCTCGTCGAATCTGAACGCGCGGCGAGATATCCCCGCCCGCCGCGGATCGCAGTCACCTCCCCCGCGCGCCTAGTGGGCGGCGCGTGGTATGGGTAATCCATTGCCGTGCGCTAGACAATCAGTTACCCTCACCACGCGCCGCCAACTAGGCGCGCGGGGGAGGTGACCGCGGTCCGCGGCGGGCGGGCGTATCTCGCCGCGCGCTCAGATTCGACAAGCTTTATATATTAATATCTCGAAAAACTATTGCGAAGATCGCAAAA
>NW_012086839.1:0-435 GCF_000956235.1 Wasmannia auropunctata
TTCCCTGTATTCATTTGCCTTATGTACAATTATATCTTGTTCAAGTATATGCACACATATATATGCACATCCATTGATATTCATTATTATTCCCTGTCTCCTCGTTATTATTATTGATAATTAATATTTTTAGTTACTTATTTCTTATTTCACTGAGTCACATTGCGAATTATCATCTTGAAATATTATTATCGATTACTATTATTGATGATTGCATGGTTTTGTTATTATAATACGATATCATTATTATTTAGCATGTCATTATAATATTCATAATTACCCAAGTAATATTACTCCTCTTTTAATTAAACATTATCACATCATGTTTCGTGCTATATTCTAAGACATACAAGGAAGTACGAAACCTCACATAATTAATAATTATATGTTCTTTGCATGCACGTAATTTCAGAAAGTGATAATACGTTCATATGA
>NW_012086840.1:0-488 GCF_000956235.1 Wasmannia auropunctata
TGTATTATTCTTAAAGATTTCTTGCATTTGTTGCATGTGTAGGGCGTTTGGTAACCGTACACCAATTCGTGCCAATGTACCGTTCTTTGGCTTAATTCATGATTTGAATCAAAAGGTAAATGGGTATTCTTACAGTTTAACAAAGGTGTCCACTATTGAAGGTAAAACATATGTTAGTACGGACACAATTAGGTAAAATCTTACAGAGAGGTCTATGATCCTCATGCGTTTGTTGGGAACTTATTTCTGGAGTTTCCATTCTATTGTGGAAAAACTCTTATTCCAAAAATGTATGTATGGTCTCTAGTATCTATCTTGGAAATGTATTGTTGGTTAACATTATAGACAACAATAGTAATTAATTTTGGATCGATATTATTTTTCCTACAGATTCTTTCTAGTCTTTTAAAATATTCTGGATAATTTTCCAAGCAAGTCTGACAATTTGATATTTGTTGTTTTGTCCTCAAGATCGGAAGAGCACACGT
>NW_012086841.1:0-335 GCF_000956235.1 Wasmannia auropunctata
ATTTCAATAATGACGTAGCCCGAGAAATACGTCCGACTACCGTCAATTCATTAAAAGACCTAATCAAATTGCTAGAAACACTAAAATTTGAACGTCTGAGTAAAGTAAAGACAGAACCGGAAATTCGAAACAGATACAATCCGGAAAATTATAAAATAAGTCGAAACTCGAATACGAGCGACAATTCAAGATACAACGCAAATAGATTCGACAACAGAAGTTCGAACGCGTTAAATAATAATAATTTACGTACGGGATTTCGAAGATACACACCACCATATGCAATAACAGCGGGAAATTCATCGATGAAAACTCAAGATCGCGACGGAGATGGC
>NW_012086842.1:0-1004 GCF_000956235.1 Wasmannia auropunctata
TGCTCTTCCGATCTTTTGTATATTATATTATGTATATTTTATTAATATTATATTTTTATATTTATATTATTTCTCTTGATTACATTTTATAAATATTATTATACGGTATTATATTACTGGAAGGAGAATTGCCTATACCTTTCTCTCTCGCGCAGATGTTGGCTTCAGCACTTTATTCTCCTTCCAGTAATATACGTTCTAAGGGTATTATACGCTAATTTTCTGACATAACATTAAAAAATTAATGTGCATTTTTTGTTAAATTAATCATAATAATGTAATTAACTTGCAAGGTATACCTCGACCATACGATTCATCAGTTGGTATGAAGGTGAGCCTTGGATTGAAGGAACGCCAGCTTATAAAGATATGCAATTTACGCGTAAAATGCATTTAATGATACAATCAAAGTTGGGCAAGCTTGATTACGAGCAAATCGACAACGAGTCCAAAATCGCGGAGCCGTGGTGTCCGGATCGTGAGTTGTTTTTACAGGATTTCGCTGCGGCGTGTCCACTTGAAAAAGACGGACAACTTCCTATCGTCCTGATTGACAAGTCACCATACAAGCCGAAAGGTGTTAATAACGCGGACATGGCAGGCGTACAATTCGGTTTCATAAGTTTAGTTTTGCTTTGTCCGCAATTGATTGGAGTGCATAACACAACCGATGAAAACGTCGAGGTTTTTTGCCATATGTAGAGATGTTACGGATATTATCTCGGAATGGAAGATAGGTATATATTTTTTAGCGTTAGTAAAAATTGTAGGCGTTTAGAATGCCCTTTCTAAAATTTTTATATTCGTATAATTTTCTCAGGTACAACTTCTGTCGCGGCAGTCTTGAGGAAATAAAGCAGCGCACTCGAGATTTTTATCAATATTGGCTATTGCCTAATCTTAAGAAAGTTACTCCCGAATGGGAGCATATGACAAGATGTTTCATCGAATCATTGAATTACTATTCCTTGCTGTACATGCCTTACAAAATGATGGCATTACTC
>NW_012086843.1:0-416 GCF_000956235.1 Wasmannia auropunctata
ATATATATATATATATATATATATTGATCAATCAGAATAAGAATTTATATATTAATTAAAAAATGTCTTTGAACATTGACATTAATTATATACATAAAACGAGCGCCAAGCGATGGCAATTATCACACGAAGGATACTCCCTTCTCACCGTATTCTTCTCGTATTTCTCGCACTGCGTTGCCAAATTTAAAAAAGGATTTCGGACGATTTCTGGCAGCGACGAATATAACATTTATAGAAAGACGATTTTTAAAAATGTTATATATATTTTATTGGAATGACGTATGCACGCATATGATTTATAAATATACATATACGCTCGTGTTTAATATTGATAGAAATAAATAATAAAAAAATAAGCTAAATATGATTAGAATAATATGGATGCTGAATATTATTATCTTTCTATTTTCTCA
>NW_012086844.1:0-764 GCF_000956235.1 Wasmannia auropunctata
GATTGTTACAATTTTTAGTTAAATTTAGAAAAGATTGTCACGCACAGTCTATGAATTCAATAAAAATAGTTGCTTACAATTTCAAACTCAATAAAGAAAAGTAGTTACAATTTCAGATTTAATAATAAAGACGGTTACTTACAAATTCACAAATTCGGAAACTGTCGCACGGTACGTCTCGGCTCGGGAGTCTTGAATTCGCCAGGGGAACAGCTCTAGAGAGTTCGTACACACGAATCTATTCCGTCTAGACCGATTTTGACGCGTGGAGTCTAAGTCGTATAATGAATTGTCGGCACGCGAAAATATTCTAAGTCCAAACTATAAAAAATTGACTGACGCAGTGACGTGGTAATAATGCTCGAAAGAAAGACGAATGAATCCGAGAAGTGTAAGACGCTCTGTGCCTTGTGCACGCGTTAATATAGGGCGAAAATCAGTGAAGGTGGTAAAATCGGCGGTGCAGTCAGCGGCCGCAGGGACTGCTGAGTGGGGAACACGCAAATCGCATATGGGGCGCAAAAATGGGGGGCGGCCACGGCGGCTCGGCGGCGGCTCGAGAATATGATCCCTAAGTTTATGTAGACGCTCGATTTCTTATCTCCGGATGTTTTAATAAACGGTCTTGCCAGAGTTTATTTATTAAATTCCTTCTTCGCTACCCGATCCTTTAGTTTATTTTATAGGCCCGACATCTCGTCGCCAACTTTTCTCTTATCAATTAGTATTTCTTTTCAGCCGAGACATCGCGTCACCGGGCCTAG
>NW_012086845.1:0-390 GCF_000956235.1 Wasmannia auropunctata
TGTAATATAATAACATTTTAAAGAATTAAATAACAATTACTATTGGATTGAAATAGAAAGAGTTAATAGGTATAGTTTTTGAAATATATTAATCAATGGTAAAAATTACTAAAAAAAGATATGATATAAATAAAAAATTACCTTTTTAAAAAAAGAGGTAAAAAAACGCCAAGTATACGCGTCCTCCATACAAATGTTTCGCTATCAAAAATTTGTGCCAAAAATTTGTAGTTAGTAAAATAAAATAACTTTAAAAAAATTAAGTGATATATATATTACTTGTAGAAAAAATACATATAAAATAACTTTCTAAAAAAAGGAAAAAGGCGTTAAATATGTGCTACTTGAACAAAAAAATTATTAGATCGGAAGAGCACACGTCTGAACTCC
>NW_012086846.1:0-339 GCF_000956235.1 Wasmannia auropunctata
AGAGAGAGTAAATAGAATATACGTGGGGATGATGCGAGAAGGAGAGGGGAAAGGTCAGACTTCAGCGATGTACGACAGTCGGGCTTGAGCCTCGCTCCTCAATACACGAGTCGAAGTTGCAACCAATGTGAGGGTCAGCTTTATTATTCCGAGTCGACCACAAAACCACTGGAGAGTTTGAACAGACTGTGAATTATTCCATATTACTGGGCAATTGGAATAGACGTCTGACGGAAGAGGCTCACGACCAAGACAGGCTCGGCAACATCGAAGCGCTTCGCGATATTAAATTCTACATAGATAAGTACAGGCGATTAACACTTTTGTATTCAATATGTA
>NW_012086847.1:0-726 GCF_000956235.1 Wasmannia auropunctata
CGTGTGCTCTTCCGATCTGTGTACGCTTCGAGAACGTGTACGTGTACTCGAAATCATTGCAGCAACCGAAATATCAATCTTGGAAAAGTTATTGAGCTCGATAGAAGAAATCGGCTATTATACATTCTCCAATAATAGCGACATCGTCCCAACGAAACGCTTCCGAATTCCATCTTTATCTTTGATGACGTGGCATGCGACAAGCAAGATGCGATAAGAATACTTTGCAACGGGTCGACACGCTGACGTTGACAGTTTTTATCTCTGTCAGACTTATGCAAAGATACCGAAGCATCTTATACGCGACAACGCGAATTTTTTGATCCTGTTCAAACAGGATGGTAAAAATCTGAAACATGTGTACAACGATCACGTAAATACTGACATGTCTTACGAGGAATTCTGTAAATTGTGTCACAATTGTTGGCAACAAAAGTATGGATTTCTAGTGATAGACAAGGACAGCGCACTTTTCACAGTGGGCGTTATAGAAAAGGATTTAATGACTTTGTGCTGTAACGTAGTTAGTTGTTGTCGATACATCGATTGTGCAACATTCCCGACATGGGGGATCGCGAGAGAATAGCGCAACAGATTGAAAAAAACGAGCGATTCCATTCGCAAAAAATATCGCGCCTTGAAAACTGGTAGAATGGAAGAAGATATCGCGCTGGAGAGACACTTTAAGCCCATCATCGAGCCTCTAAACGAATTGCTGAAAATATC
>NW_012086848.1:0-467 GCF_000956235.1 Wasmannia auropunctata
TATGATATACACACAGAAAAACGATTAGCCAATGAAGCTAAAATATAGCTGTGACAATTAAGATGTGTCGTTGAAATATAGAGACAGCTAATGTCATTGCTGCCGAAGTTCAATTTGTTAGTTATTAAAATGTAAATGCTGCAGCAAAAAATATTTGCTGCTAAAATCAAATAATATATATAATAATAATTGATAAAAATCAAATAATAATAACCGAATCTACTAAACTATTTTATCTTCACAATAGAGTAATAATATTTGCAGTATACAACTTATATACTACAAAATATAAATGCTAAATGCGCTGTATAGATGTGCATATGGCAGTGTCACATTGCAAAAACAATTACAAATCAAATTTTTGCGCGTAGCTATAAACTTAACTCTGTGTGCTAAATGTGTGCATGATAAGACATTTAAGTACGTATGCCATCTTTTTAGCTGCCTGTACTAATATATATGCAGCA
>NW_012086849.1:0-999 GCF_000956235.1 Wasmannia auropunctata
AATTTCGCGATTAATATGTGCGAAACATCCCGTTTCGCGTAATCGCTCTACAGCGCGAAAAATTTGACGTGCTGTAGGGTGTCGCTCACGCCTAGGAAATCTCTCCGCGTAAATTCGCGCCGCGGCTTTTGCATTTTCTTCCGCTCGGCCGTACGCAATTATCATATCGCAGTATTCCTGCGAGGTAAATCTCATTGTTCCAAAATTGTCGCTATATGAAAAACACACGATGAAGCGCGATAACACGCGAGTCGTATGCAGAACCAAATAGCAACGGATAATAAGACGTTAACAGAAAATTAATTATTACAGGGAATAACATTCAAATCATGTAGTGTATATTAATATATATGGTAAACACAGAAACAGAATATAATTTCTTTTTTGTTAAAAGTAATACTTAAATAATTAAAAGCAATTAATATTAATGAAATATACAAAAAGGATACATTCAATTTGTAAGAAATAATTTTTATGAAAATAATTCGTAAATAATTCTTTTAAAAGAAATAAAAGATACAAATGTGTTATTACAATATATCAGATTTATTATTAATTTTTTTTTCAAGTTACAAAAATTTTTTATTTGCGTTTTTACGAAAAATTGATAATAAAATTGAATGAACAAAACTAATATTTTTTTAAATTAATTATTACAGGGAATAACATTCAAATCATATCGTGTATATTAATGTACATGGTAAACACAGGAACAGAATATTATTTCTTTTTTATTAAAAATAATATTAATGAAGTATACAAGAAGGATAAATTCAACTTGTAAAAAATAATTTTTAAGAAAATATTTTGTAAATAACTCTTTAAAAAGAAATAAAAGATATAAATGTGTTATTACAATATATCGGATTTATTATTAATTTTTTGTTTCAAATTATAAGAATTTTTTATTGCTTTTTTACGAAAAATTGATAATAAAATTGAATTAGCAAAATTAATATTTTATGTGTGCATCAAAATATAAAGATCGGAAGAGCACAC
>NW_012086850.1:0-1230 GCF_000956235.1 Wasmannia auropunctata
ATTGAAGATAAAATCAATTTGGCTTTTTAGATCAATTATAATAAAATACAGCGTTTACGAAACCATTTTATCCTTATTGTTTAACCATCAAGGTAAACAAAACTACTTTAGAAAAATTACTTTTCAGTCATAATTATTGCTACATTTTTATGAACCTGCTATTTACACAAATACAAAATATTTATGTTATTTCATCTTTTCTACTTTATTACATTTTAATATTTATTATTTATTTATTTTATTACATTTTATGTTTGTTTCATTGCATTTTATTTTATTTTTATTTGTTTCATTCTTTATTTGTTTATTTACTTGATATATATTTTATTTATATCATTCCTTATTTTTTATTTAATTCATGCCATGTTCTATTTCATTTTATTTTTTATTTGGTTTGATTCATATTTTATATAATATTTGTTTATTTGATTTTATTTATTTTATTTATATCATTCCTTATTTTTTTATATAATTCACGTCATGTTCTACTTTATTTGTTTATTTATTTAATATTATTTATTTTACTTATTTCATTATTTATTTTTTTGTTTAATTAATGTCATGTTCTACTTCATTTTATTTTTTATATAATTCCAATCATATTTTATATAATTTATATATATTTTTTAATTTTATTTTATTGAAAAAATGAATCGTATATCATCACTAAGATCGACGGCGACTACGTAGACATTTACTTCCTTGACGGCAAAGACTTAGACAACACGTAGACACTTAGTTCCTCGACGACGACCACGTAGACATTTACTTCCTCGACAGCGAAGGACTTAGACGACTCCTAGACATTTAGTTCCTCGATGGTAATCACGTAGACATTTACTTCCTCGAAACGAAGACTTGGACGACACCTAAACACTTAGTTCCTCGATGGCGAAGACCTAGACAACACCAAACACTTAGTTCCTTGACGGCGAACACTTAGACATTCATTTCATCGACGGCGTCCACGTAGACATTCACTTCCTCGACGACGAAGATCTAGACAACACCTAGATACTTAGTTTCTCGACGACGAACACGTAGACATTCACTTCCTCGATGGCGAAGACCTAGACGATACTTAGATACTTAGATCGTCGACGGCGACCACGTAGACACTCACTTCCTCGACAGCGAAGGCTTAGACGACTCCTAGACATTTAGTTCCTCGACGGCAATCACGTAGACATTTACTTCCTCGACGGCGAAGACCTGGATGACATTTAAACA
>NW_012086851.1:0-455 GCF_000956235.1 Wasmannia auropunctata
ATATTTGTGAATATGATTACGAATATTTTCGATTTCGCATTCACTCCCACTCTACACACTCTACATACTAAAATATTCTGCCTTTGAGCTTGGTTTAAGTTTAGAAAACACGATGATACCGAGAAGAAAATGAGAGCTATTATAAACCGATGGTTTTGTTAGGGATTCTGAGGCATCTATTAAGTAATAATATATATTTTATTTAGCATCCACGAGATGCTTATAAGATATCTTATTAACATTACTGTTATGGGTTTTTAAAAATATTTACAAATAAATATTTTTAAGAACCCATAAATTTGAATAAGTATTTAAATAAATATTTGTGTAAATTTTGAATGAAAATATAATAAATAAATTGTAATCCAATTACAAACTTTGTATTCATCGGACACACTAGTGCTAACAAAAAAAATTGAAAACTCATCAGATCGGAAGAGCACACGTCTGAACTC
>NW_012086852.1:0-415 GCF_000956235.1 Wasmannia auropunctata
TAAAAATGGCGTCGAATGGCCAATCATAAAATTGATTTATTCGGCAGCCATTTATAATAACGATAAATCAATCTTATGATTGGCCATTTGCGAGTCCAATCAGGACTCGTAACACCGGTCGCGCTTCTCTGATAATCTAGGACTCTAGGAGTATGTTGCGTGTGCGCTAACAGGATACAGATGGCGTTAGGCGTACATGAAAGAGACCAGAGCACTGAAATATAATAATACTGGAACGCGCACGAGCGCTAGTATCGTGATCCGACAAAGAGGCTTCTAAGTGGTATCTATGTCTCTTTCTAGTACAATCTGGCCAAAAGTTTTATACGGCACACCCAGACTTCACGCATTGTATTCAACCTTAGAACGAGACTGTACGAGCCCCACTACCGTCTATTACACATGCGCAGTATAG
>NW_012086853.1:0-440 GCF_000956235.1 Wasmannia auropunctata
GATCGCTGTAATTTAATTTTATAAAATTTTCACAAAAATATTAAAATTATCTAAATTTTAAAAATTTTTTATTTGAAAAAATATTATAAAAATGTAAAAAATTGAATTTGACTTATTTAATCTGAAGCAAACGAATATACCCTTCATCAAAAACTCACGGCTCACCATGAGCTATGTACGATTTATAATGGAAGAGTACGTATTCACGAAAAAAAAGGTTTTTCTGAAATACATAAAGATTTTGCTCGAAACAAAATAATTTTATTGGATTACAAAATAATTATATTAGACACTTAAATAGGTTGATAAAATGCATATGAAAACTGCAGTATTGAATGTCCTGATATTTTGATGGACTAACATATAATTATTTTCAGATCTGTATCTAGCTAAATTTTTAGATATTTCAGCAAAAGCATTCTTTCCATGTATTTATCAAA
>NW_012086854.1:0-515 GCF_000956235.1 Wasmannia auropunctata
GCTCTTCCGATCTAAAAGAATCAGCATGTTTAAGCAAATCTGATTAAAGATATCACATGTCTATTTTAATTTCGAATTCGTTCAACAATTTTCTACATAAAATTATGTTATAATCAGAACATTAAACTCATTTAAAAAATTAGCAATGTTTTTTTTTAATTAAGAAACTTACATGTGGCTCTTTTATGGAAATGTGAGTACCATCCACAGCTCCAATAATGTCAGGTAGCACTGATAATCTTTGAAATTTTTCTTTTACTATTGCTAATTTGTCTCCTCTTGGCTGTACAATATCTGTACAATATCTGTACAATATCTATAGCGATGTCATTCAAGGCTTTTACAACCCTCATGAAACTTACGCTGAGTGAGCTCTTGCTCATATCAAATCATTCCCCTACAGATCTGAAACAAACATACTTATTTACAGATAAGATTCACACAAGCACATACACCTAACACATATTTCTAATTTTCGTAGTCGTAAATTACACATCAACATAACATATTTTAAA
>NW_012086855.1:0-476 GCF_000956235.1 Wasmannia auropunctata
GTGTGCTCTTCCGATCTTTCAGAAATATATTTCTTAGGCAAATTTTTGATTACAATATCCAATACCTCGTATTGCAACCGTTTTTCACTAAATGTTTCATTCGCATATTTGATCATGCTCTCCAAAATATCCGTACCTTCACGAAATGTAAACATTAAATTAAATATATGTAAATATAACTTAATTTTTGTATAAGTATTTCTGCAATTTATTATTTTTTTACCAATTAATTGTGCATTTGAGCCAATAGCCGGTAATAGAATTTCTTTTGTTATATCTCCAGGACCACAACCGATGTCCATACACTTTCCACGTATATTTTCCATTACATCCTCAAATTCTTCGACTAAAGAAGCTATTTGAGTCTTGGATATTTTATCATTTGCACAATAGATTCTTGGATTCGCCATGGCTTTCGTGATTTCAATACTTATAGCTTTTGAAGCAATGTGTTGCGATATTATTATCTCAGCAGG
>NW_012086856.1:0-2079 GCF_000956235.1 Wasmannia auropunctata
TATTGCGCCAATGAATTTGTCAATATGATATATTGTAATATATTGAGCATTGTTTGATTTGTTTTTACCGATACTTTATATAGTGAACGACAAAATTAACGCACAGGTAAATTTATATCAAAATTTCGCATAACTTTAGACAATCGTATTTTCGCGAAAAATGGTCGTATCGAAAAGTTTTTTCTCAAGGGTAGAACATGCACTTAAAGAAACTTTCGAGTTTCGATAGATTTCTAATCTATCTTTTCTCCTACCCGTCATCTTTTGAAAAGTAAAGACACGTTAGGGGAGACCGGGGCTCGTTGGCACCCCGGGAAAAAAGTTCTACATATAATTATATATAATTTTATGCAAAATATGTCCATATATATTCATATATGTTTCTTTCCTTTGTAAAATTATTCTTTAATACAAAAAATGTTAATATATATTACAATAAGAAGGAAATAATAAATAATTAAAAGAATAATTTTTACATTGTTTTTTTTACAAAAAATCAAGTTTAAAGCAATGAAAAAAATTGCTTATATGTATATAATTATATATAAATGATTAAAAATATATATATAATAATATATAAACAATTTTTTCTCATTTCTTATAATAAAACTTGAATTTTTGTAAAAAGAACAATACACAAATTATCCTTTTAATTATTTCTTATGTTTTTTTTATTACTATTTATTAGTATTATTTTTTTTTATCAAACAATAATTTTACAAAGAAAAGAAATATATTGATATGGATATATTTTGTATATATAATTATATATAATTATATGTGAAACTTTTCTTCGAGACAGTTTTCACAATTTATACATTTCTCACTTTCTAAACAACTATTTATTATGATTAAACTATATTAATATAGTAGAATGAACCTTTCTCTACATTTTCATGTCAGGAACAATTCTGTATACTGTATAGTTTCTTTGTAGTAAGTGAAATACGAACATGCTGCAATGTAGCCAATTATTACCCCGATAGCCGCGTAAGTTGACATACATTACAGTGTAAATTGTTTATGCGATAAAGGCCGGATAAGGAGGGGCGATCTGCTTCCGCGCCGATCATGACCATTTTTTACAGTTTAGTTGCTATCAATATCAGTTACAATTTTACCAAACATTAGCCCTTAATAGCCTTAATATTCAACCGTTGAGGTGTGAGAAATAAAAATCAAAATTTCAAAAAAAATTTATATCTTTTAATCAATTTTTATAAAAAAAAAAATGCTGTAGATGTAGACAAGATACATTTGTAAAAAAATTTCGAAGATTTTTTGAGGCCAAAAACATTGCAAAAAAAATATTTTTTTTTTTTTTAGCTATTTTATCGGCCTTGTACCACCACAAATGTTGCCGTAAAATTATCAGATGCTATCCTATAACACATAATTTTTAAATTTTTGAAATGGGTTGGTACTTGATACTTAAAAAAAATTTTCTTTTCCAATTTTTTTAACCATCTCATCGATCCAATATCATTACGAAAATTTTTTTGTAAAATTGTTGGATGCTATTCTACAACATATATTTTTTCCAAATTTTTGAAATAAGTACTTGATACTTAAAAAAAAATTTCTTTTCCGATTTTTTTAACCATCTTATCGATCCAATACCATAACGAAGGTTTTTTGTGAAATTGTTGGATGCTATTCTACAACATATATTTTTTTCAAATTTTTGAAATGAGTACTTGATACTTAAAAAAAAAAATTGTTTTCCTGATTTTTTTAAACCATTCTATCGGTCCAGTACGAAGAGCTCACTCAATTTTTAACGCATAACTTAAGAAATGTATAATTGAACATATATAATACCTTCATTCAATTATAAGCACATTCTCTAAAGATTTTGTGACTTAAGTGGCTAGATATTGTAGAGTTATAGAGGTTCGTTTTGATGTTTCAGATTTTCATTTTCTTTATTTTACGACTAACTTCATGCAACTAACTTGATACAAAATAAATGAATTTCTTTCTATTCGTTGTTACTTTTTATAACAAGAAGTATATTCTTAGAGTACTGACTGTATTTTGTCATTAGATCGGAAGAGCACACGTCTGAACTCCAGTCAC
>NW_012086857.1:0-376 GCF_000956235.1 Wasmannia auropunctata
AATTGTATACATACTTACATATATACATATGAATATGTTTTTTTCAATTATATATTTATCTTTAATTAGAAAATAATAAAGATTATAGAAAACAAATTCTACTAAAAGCAACAAGCTCACGTATTATTTTTATTTATGTTCTCGTTTGTGTTCAACGTACAAATGACTAAAAATATCAATAATAAAGGTATGTTTAAGAAATACATTTACTAAAAATTAATGACTACATACTTCAGACACTAATTCAAATACTTATTATATTAATTGTTTCGTTATTTTATCATAGTAAGATGTATAAATATGTTGTTAAATATATATTATTAGTATAATATATTTATATAAATTATGTATATAAATATATATTATTAGTATAATA
>NW_012086858.1:0-1100 GCF_000956235.1 Wasmannia auropunctata
TATGTTTACATAAACATTGATAGCGGCGGGCTCATTGAGTATAAATATGGACCATGTATGTTTACATAAACAATGATAGCGGCGGGCTCATTGAGTATAAACATGGGCCTTGTATGTTTACATAAACAATGATAGCGGCGGGCTCATTGAGTATAAACATGGGCCATGTATGTTTACGTAAACAATGATTTCGCGGGGCTCCGCCGCGTCCCCGTGTCGTCGCGGGCCGCGTTCGTGGGTCGCGTTCTCGCGCACGCGGTCTCCCTCGCGCTCTCGCTCCCTCGCGCTCTCGCTCCCACGCACGCTCGCACGCTCGCACGCGCTTTCGCCCATTGCGCGTTGTCTCGCTCATACTATGTAGGTTTTAGAAAATTATACAAAACGCGATTCAACGAAGTATGCGCTCATCGCTAGGAGGAAAAGAGACTGAAACCTTTATACGCGCAACCATAGCGAGACGTTTAACTGTCATGGTTGAACCCGTCGAAATCTCACACGGAACCGCATATGTGTGCGCGTGTTCGGTTTACTTCCTATATAGTAGTATAAGTAGTATTCTTACATACATTGGTATTCTTACTAATGGAAAGGATGGGAAAAAATAATCGTAAAGATGGAGTAAAAGATACGTTATTTATTCGTCATTATTCGACGTATCAATAATATTCAGAGCGTATATATATAGAAAAGATACATATAAAATTTATTCGTTGTGAAACGCGTCGCGTACAATAGCGTTCAGACCGTACGCCACCAATTTGCACTCGACGCTCGAATTCTTGTCGCACATTTTACGCAGAATATTCGCCGCGTCGTATCTATTCGTAATGCAAGGCGCAGGAAAGATACGAATGCGTTGTACCGATTGTTAACGGTAATTGCAGTTTGCCGCAAGTCGATGTATATATTCTCGATGTAATACTCGAGTTCGAGCGTGAACAGCACGGTTGCAGGCTTCATGTAAATAAAAGCGTCGCGCGTTGCCAATTTTGCAACGATGTTGTCGTCGCGTATTTTCACGAGTCGCACTGTCAAGTCACAGATCGATAACGATGACGGAGTGATGTCGGAGTTGACTGCATGAGTCACTCGACGTCCGC
>NW_012086859.1:0-340 GCF_000956235.1 Wasmannia auropunctata
ATTGTAACGTATGATTCTGGGATTTCTCCATCAGCATTAGTAGAAAAAACAGCTGTAACTTCATTCGATCTTTGAACATTATATCTACGTCTATCCATTCCCGGTCTTAAAGTAAACAATAATTGTAATTCAGATAACAATTCAGATTGTGATTGTCGTTGATTTTCTATAATAATTCCTCACCCATCATTTGATACGATTAAGCAAATACATTTATTTCGCGCATTATATGTTCAATATTTTGTACAATTTCAAAATCTAAATATTTATTTTGATTAAGACGATGATCTATTGCTTCATTTGAATCTACAATAAAGATCGGAAGAGCACACGTCTGAAC
>NW_012086860.1:0-842 GCF_000956235.1 Wasmannia auropunctata
TCGTTGTTGTATCTTTATCCGTTGTGCAGTTATTGTTAATTGTATATTGAAAGTAAAGATACAAGCTTGAGAGTTATACTCAACGTTGTACAATTATTTTTAATAAAAGAATTGACATACGCGAGTTTCCGCAAATAAGTATTTGTTCGTTTATTTAATAAAATGTGAAATTTTAATTAGGGCGTGGTACGGTATGCCACGCTATTGCATCATGATACGTTTATGTGACGCATCATTGCATTATTCGTCACGATATAAAATTTTAATTGTTTGCAATATTTAACAATTTTGCTGTTTATGCTTTACGAAACGTTAGGGATAATTCTCCTCTATTATTGAGTGAAAGAATTATTGTTGTATCTTTATCCGTTGTTCGTTTATCGTTAATTATATAGAAAAAATAAAGATACAAACTTGAGAGTTATACCCAACGTTGTACAATAATTTATAATAAAGGAATGGATATGCGCGAGTTTCCATAATTAAGTAGTTGTTCGTTTATTTAATAAAATGTGAATTTTTAATTAAGGCGTGGCACGGTATGCCGCGCTATTGCATCATGGTGTGCTCGTGTGACGTGTCACAATATAAAATTTGAATTGTTTGCAAAATCTGCACAAATCTTAAAGTTAGAAATTTCGGGTTTTCATAGAATACTAGAACTAAATTTTCTGTAATACGGCATGTAACAATGAACTCGGAGAGTTTATTAGTTGTGCAGATATTTAATATAATAGAATTTAATTATCGAAATATGTACGCACGGGTGATGCAATGTGTGACTGACGTCAGCGTGCATACATTAAATTGAATTAAGAATCCGCTATGGAATTTCGCTTATA
>NW_012086861.1:0-530 GCF_000956235.1 Wasmannia auropunctata
TTTTGATTGGTCAATCAAATGCTTCGAAGCATTTGTAGCGTCAAGTGGACCGCACCCAGTAGCATAATATATTGGCTCAATATTGGGAAATAATGTGAATATATTGGGTGTAAATTGACCCCTAACATTGGTCCACATTGCAAGATGGACACTTTCTTTTATTCAGCCAATGTTGAAGTTGTAATATTGGTCCAATAGCACTGGGCCAATGTTAAGTAAAAATATTTACCCTATTTTTGATATTAGAATAAATTACGTCCTAATGTGGCACTATTTTTATATATACACGTTTTCTTTTATTATTAAGAGAGACTACTATTAAACTAAAGGTAGAGAGTACTTAACGTCTATCACCGTCAAGATCTCAAAGAGAACAGAAAGATCAAAATGACATCAAAATGATATCAAAATAAGATCAAATTTTAATTTGTCAAAATGATGTCAAATTGCATAAATTTTTGATGTATTCTTGACCATTCCAATTTAATTGCTAAAATAAATTTGTTTTAAATACAATAAATTTTATTAAA
>NW_012086862.1:0-389 GCF_000956235.1 Wasmannia auropunctata
ACAGTATGTCTAGAATGACGACTTTTTTTTCTATCGTCAAGAGCAGATTCCAAGTCTGATATGTCTTCAGCAAATTTCAGCTTTTCCATCCCTTTTTCAAATGTATCTACAATAAAAAGTTATTTTCATAAAATTCTAAATTAAAAACAAAATATACACATATATATGTAATATATGTATGTGTATATTTTGTTTTATATAATAATCATAAATTAAAGAAGATGCATATACATGCAGGTCTGTTCCAAAAGTAATAAGACTATTTTTGGGGGCCTAATTAAAATTGTCAGGAAGTCAATCGATCAATTGGACTTCAGGGCCTTTGATGCGGAATGTTAGGTATACAATCTGGCCCTTCTCAGTTGTCTCCGAGTCTTTCTAGCAGTCAA
>NW_012086863.1:0-729 GCF_000956235.1 Wasmannia auropunctata
GCCCGCTCAGAGATGTGTATAAGAGACAGTTTCTGTGTGCCGTAGCTTTAACGCTAAAACGAGCGTCTCATGAATTTGCATCTTAATGCATTTCTATTGTTTCATAATACGAATATAATATAATATTTTTTTAATTTAGATGGATTGAAACAATGCATTTCCTAGTCATAATTTTTAATTGAATAACAAATTCATGATGCATTTTCACGGAAAAACTTTTTTTGAATTTAATTAAATTGAAAAAACTGCATTTTCTATCTAGAATTTTGAATTAATCAGTATTCACGATTTACTTTTAAAGCTGCTGAATTTTTTTTGGATTGAATGGCATAGAAGGAATTGGAAAATGTGCTTCATGCAATTTCTATAAATAAATACAAAGGCATTGAGCACAGAAATGAATTCAGATTTTCAGAAGTATGCATTCGTGAACGTTGAAATAAATTTTTTCCAATCTATTTCAATCCATTCTCGTTTACTGGGATGTGTAACCATGAGTAATAGCCTGGTATTTTGTTTTATAGTTACATTTATCATATATATGCAATAAATAATTCACTATTAAACACTGATTTTTTTCCTCTAAAAGCCATTATAATTGGAAAATTATAAACTCTCGTACAAAGCCTCTGTAAGTCGAATTTTCATATGTTAACCCTCTTTTACTCGAATTTTGATAAGTCGAAAGCTCTATAACTTGAACAGTTTTTCTGGTCCCTTGAGATTCAA
>NW_012086864.1:0-508 GCF_000956235.1 Wasmannia auropunctata
TTAAAGGTGTCTTTTGGATGAAAGTAAAAGATATCTTAAAGACATCTTTACTTTTATCCCAAAAGACAACTTTAAAAAGACATCTTTTCGTCATCATTATATAGTAATCTTTTTGACAAGGCGAAAAGTCGACTAAAAGATATCCATTCGCATTACCTAAACAAAAATTAATAAAGCTATTACATTTATTTATTTGATAAGCGCTCAGATAGCCAATTAACGTGCTGATGCACAGAAGCAGCACATTTTGCAGCATGCATCTCCTAAATTATTTTCAATAATCCTAATCCGAAATCCTAATTAACAATTGTTGCATAGATAGATGTTAGATATCATCGTTAACTTGTTAAATATCGCGTTATAAACAAATAGATAGTATGAGAGTATGTTTAGAACTTATTGCGTTCAATTTATTAATGCTAAATAACAATTATCAAAAAGATAGATCATAGGTATCTTTATCCGATTATTAAATAATATACTTTAAACCTGTCTCTTATACACATCT
>NW_012086865.1:0-620 GCF_000956235.1 Wasmannia auropunctata
ACGTGTGCTCTTCCGATCTCTATCCAAGATCAACCAACGTGGAGGTAGTGAGTGTATGATTTCTTTTTTACTTTTTTTACTACATATATATATTGTTCTTTATACTTATAAACATAAAAAACAAAAAGTAAAAGTACAAAACAAACAAAAAAATATAAAAATAATAAAAAAAAAGTAAAAAAGAGATCATACACTCACCATCTCCACGTTGGTTGATCTTGGATAGCGCTGAGAGTTAGTAACGTAATTACAATTAATTGCATGCATTAAATAATACATAAAAATATAAATACGTACATACATATAAAAATATAATTATTGTTGGTCGGAGTTTCAATTGCGAAGTCTTTCGTATTTTTTTTATTTTACATGTAATATAGGGGACTTTTACTTATTGGGATATGTACTAGATATAGGCACCTTCAATATGACAGAGAGAGAGAGAGAGAGAGAGAGAGAAAGAAAGCAAGAAAGCATATATAATTTTATGATTTTCTAAAATAAAGTGGTTTCAAACAATCTTTATGAGCTGACAGTGAAAACTAGCGGTGGTTGAAGGTTGACGCCATTGAGACTTTTGATCAGTACCTCATAAAGAATATTTTCGCATAGGTTATTTC
>NW_012086866.1:0-359 GCF_000956235.1 Wasmannia auropunctata
GTTCGACGTGGTCGAGGACGCGGGAAATCAAGGGCGCGTTGGTATGCTCAACGAGGCCGCGGAAAAAGACAGTATCCCATAATATATCAGTATTATGCATAGTTATATACTGATTTATTATGGGATACACGCGCACGAATACATCGTTACAAAAATTTATATCATTACATCATTATATAGACTATACATAAGCATTGTACGAAGGCATTGTGAACTATTTAAAATAAAGATCACGCAAATTTAATGCCAAATGAGTTTCTAATTTTATAACTATAATTAAATAATATTAATAGGTTAAATATTAGAATTTTGACATTGTAACCCTATAAATTTCAACACAATATCTCGAACCGTTCAGA
>NW_012086867.1:0-359 GCF_000956235.1 Wasmannia auropunctata
ATATTTCAAACTTGCAAGATTTATTGGCTTATCACGTTATACTTAAAAAATAATAATGTATTTCTGCAGAAACGTTATCTGTCCGGTAAAGGATACTGTAGCGTCTCTGTAAGTACAAAAATATTTCCTGACCGTTATGTAGCGAAAAAATATACTTGGCGGGAGACGCTACCGCGTCTCCTGATTGTATATATTTTGTAAATAATATGGATATTAATTTGCAATTCAAATAATGAGATATATTTTGTAAAAATTATGAAAATGATCTCGCAAATTATCATGATTATCGTATAATATTAATCATTATTGTAATTTGTAATTGTAGCTGTCTCTTATACACATCTCTGAGCGGGCTGGCA
>NW_012086868.1:0-676 GCF_000956235.1 Wasmannia auropunctata
TCAACAGTTGCAATTATTGCCTAATTGCAATGACTGCAGTTTTTGGAGGACGCACGCATTGAGGCTGCCGAAGTCCTGCGTCGGCAGTCCTCAATTATTATGGGTCACCGTTGCAATATTAGATTACAACAGCGACTTGCTTATCGTTAAATATCACCCCAGTGAGAAATGATCATCAATTCGATGTCGAATCGATGTCGAATTGACGTCGATATGATGATTTCGGCATCAATTTGACATCGATTCGACGTCGAATTGAAAACCATTTCTTACTGGGACGTTGTAAGTGGGACATCTCCATTTGCATCCGTGCAGCTTTGTAAAGAATCAGTAAGTCATTTAATGAATTATGGATTTCGAAAGTAGAGACTTTAAGCTGTGAAATGCTTTTTCAGTATGAAATTATGATAATTTTTGACAAAGTTGCTCTAACTTGAATTTTTAGAAATTATTGATATATTAACGCATTGTCCGGACAATTAGTTTGGTGACTGTGTGTGTGTGTGTGTGTTTATGAATATCAAAATAAATCTTTTTGTTTTGTTTGTTGTTTTTGTATTTCAAGTATTTTTTATTTTAAAGTAGAATTTATATATACCAATTAATATTTTTTTATATAGATTTTAATGGAGCTGAAGAAATGTAATACTTGGGAAGAGAGATATAATATTTTTGC
>NW_012086869.1:0-311 GCF_000956235.1 Wasmannia auropunctata
TCATGAAAAAAGATATCATAAATCGAAGATAATTACGCAACTTCTGTATAAATTAATAAACATTAATAAATTATACTGTCGACTTGTAACACTTGAGGAAGATGGCAGTTGACAGGATTAAAAGAGAGTTACGAATTGAACATGTTAATTAATTTATTAATAGTCTTCAATTATAATTATATATATAATGAAAGAAGGAAACTACTTGCAAAAAAGTGCATAAAG
The DNA here is from genome assembly GCF_000956235.1 of Wasmannia auropunctata. Classification (NCBI taxonomy): domain Eukaryota; kingdom Metazoa; phylum Arthropoda; class Insecta; order Hymenoptera; family Formicidae; genus Wasmannia; species Wasmannia auropunctata. Next base: position 226 of record NW_012086869.1, read on the forward strand.
AAACTTTAGAGAATTCAATCAAATGTCTTAAACAAACAAATAAAGAATTTTTTGGGGACATTCTATATAATCTATACGTAATAAAA
>NW_012086870.1:0-358 GCF_000956235.1 Wasmannia auropunctata
AAAGCGCATCATGCGCATGATGTATCACGATATCCTTGTTGTTCACCAAATATTAAACAAAGATAAAAAGATAAATCTTGCGCATGATGCGCTTTGCGGAACGCAGCCATTGCGTCATTCTATCTTTGTTTTACTTCTAATGAGCGATAAAGATAGAATGCGATAGCGCTGACAGTGTGCACCCTTTAAAGGGGTATTCTAGTGTGACCGGTCAAAAAAATCGATTTTTTTGCGTATCAAGCGCTGCGGTAGCGGCGCGACGCCAAGTATATAAAAATCGGATGATGACTTGTGAGTATACGGCACTGGCACTGTCGAAGCGCTACCGTTAGCTTTATCTCGAAGTTTTGCCTTGTCA
>NW_012086871.1:0-329 GCF_000956235.1 Wasmannia auropunctata
ATGGTAATTTTAAAAATAATATTTACAAAAATATGTTATCATTATTATAAACAATTTTATTGCAATTGTAGAAAAATCCTTTGGAAGATGCAACAAATAAAGAAATCTTTTCTGTGAAAATAGTACGATGAATGGCACAAAAATATCTGCCGTTTAATTTCTTTGATGATTTGGAAACACAAAATTATTTTCGATTTATTAATCCAAATGTGACTGTACCACAAAGAAATACTTTGCGTGCAATGGTTATGAAGACCTACGAGGATGTTAAACCGTCTGTAATCCAGGATGTGAAAAATAATGCGTCGAAAATATCGTTTACAGTAGAC
>NW_012086872.1:0-343 GCF_000956235.1 Wasmannia auropunctata
TGCACGATTATTCGAACCCATATCGGAAACGATGCCTTTAACATTAAGACCTGCATTATTAAGACTTTCTATGACATTTAAAACGAACGAACGCATATCAGAGCCTTCCGTGTTTGATCCTGTTACTTCAGCAGCTACAGCTGTTTCCAATTAGTTGAAGAAAGTCCTCTTGCTAAAATAACTGTTACATGATTACCTTTACCGCTTTCAGTTGAAGGTAATGTAATTTTACCATACTTTTTTTTTTCATTTTTGCATAATTAAATTTGCCATTTATTTTTAATTCGTCTACTGCAATTATGCAATCTCTAGCACTAGGATGACATCGGAAGAGCACACGTCT
>NW_012086873.1:0-584 GCF_000956235.1 Wasmannia auropunctata
TTATAAGTTGATCACCTGATTGACTTTCTTGACGACTGTTCTAACGACCGTTTTAACCTCAATTGTATAGACTGTAAACAACCGCTCAATAATTCTTTTTGTAAGTTACAGATGCATATAATAAGTAAATTCGGATTCGCCAACAAGGAGATTAAAAGGAATACCCAAAGTTCTCTCCAAAGAAGTTTATTTATGTGTTAAAACTAAATGTAGATGTTAAGAAATTTGATTTACTATGTTTGATTTGTTATATTTTATACTCAAGGCGTACTTAAGTTGATAATATCGTAGTTCTATATTGTTCTCGAAGAAAAATTTTATTTGCAATTATTCTCCTAGCGTAAGTGATAAGTTTTTTTGGAAACTATGTTCGAAATATATGAGCGAAGGTTGTTAATTATAAATGGAGAAGTGAGAGGGGTACAATCTCGGGAGGGAGTGTTGGATTTGAGTATAAGGGACAGGGCGCTCACGTCGCACTGTTTCTCGGTTGACCCCTTCCCACTCTTAGCTCTCACGCTGAGAGGTACATTCTGTGGACGACAGTCGTAGGCGTCGGACGACTAAAGAATAAAGACCGTTTA
>NW_012086874.1:0-715 GCF_000956235.1 Wasmannia auropunctata
TATGTGCATAACGCGATGTGGAATATCGCATCCAGCAGCTGGAGGCGCAGCCAGCCCCCTGTGGCGACATTTCGTGGGAAAATAAATTTCTAGCCTAGCGAAACCGCCAACGGAGTATAGAGATGCGCGCTCGAGCGACTTTTTTTCCCTTGTCGCTTCCCCGGCGTATCTTGTACCGATTTCCGCCACATTTCGAGGACGTCATCGTCGCAAATCCAGCGTGCTCGACGAAGAACCCGCGGGCACGATAAAGAAAAGCAGCGAAGTAATTCTTTTTACACATTCGCATATACGCTACACATATCAGTCGCAATAATGACAATATTTTTCAATTAGCAATATATATATGAAGTAATCACGATGTTTTCAATGTTAAAAATAAATAATGTGCGTTAGAAAAATGTTCACGAAGCCGAGTTTTGTGTCGATTAAATTTGAACACACGTAACGTGTGTTATAATATGCATTTTAATGTTAGGTACATAAGTCATGAGAGAAAATTCTTATAAATATATCTTTATAAAACCTTCCCATTTTTGTGACTATCGAATACTATATCAGATATTTATAATCAATCTTCTCTCTCTTTTACGAAAGTTGAAAGAATTATATTTATGCATATTGAAGAGTTTGATATATCTTTATTGTTATTTAATTTTAGATACTTAAAGTGTCTATATCTATTTAAATAGTATAACTGTAGTTACATAATTTT
>NW_012086875.1:0-1104 GCF_000956235.1 Wasmannia auropunctata
ATTTCATAAATTTTTTGCTTTTTCAGCAAAACCTCTACCAGCCGAAACTACAATGATGCCTATACTTTAATCGTGAAGAAGGATTTTTTAATCTGTTGCCTTTAATTATGTTTATTTTGTTTTGGAAAATAATTGCGTTCGATCGATAAAACAGACGACTTAGGATCGCCTTAAGCAGTCAAAATATCGCGTCCACGAACTCTAAATTTTAAAACGTATACATACTTATTTTGAAATTCATGATGGCGGCATCGAAAATGGCGGCCGAAAGCTCGAAATGTTACGGTATTGTGCAAATTCACTAAAAAAATGCAGTAATCATCATGACTGGTGTGTTTTTACTAATATCGTGATATTATATGATCAAAACAATAAAATTATTGCAACAATATGGCGGACACAAAATGGCCGATCACAACGTGCTAAAAGACGCCAAAAGATGGATATACAAAAACGCCATATTTTTTTATTGATTTCTATCAATGTCATAGTTTTTTATTTTTCGCTAAAAATTTTTTTTGTTAATTTTTTAATTAATTTAAAATTTTTTATTTTTTATTTTTTAGTTTTTATTATTATTTAGTTGTTTTTTATTAATTTTATAATTTTTTTCCAAATAAAATAATTCCATTTGTCACTTATAGAAAGCATAAAAACAGATGGAGCATTGATAGATATTACAATCTATACACCTTTTTTGTGTTCTAGAAGCATTTGCATAATTTGAACAGTTTCTTTTCAATTTTACTGTTTGAAATTTGTGCTGTTTGAATCTCAACTTTCCAGCACTGGCTTTTGCAAGATAAAAATCAGCAATATCTAATGCAACAAAAAATATGTATAGATTGTAATATCTATTAATGCTCCATTTGTTTTTATACTTTCCATAAGTGACAAATAGAATTATTTTATTTGGAAAAAAATTATAAAATTGATAAAAAACAACCAAAAAAATAATAAAATGAAAAAAAAATTTTTAATAAAAAATAAAAAACTTGACATTGATATAAAACAATAAAAAAATATAACGCTTTTATATATCCATCTCCTGACGTTTTTAGCACGTTATAATCGGCCATTTTGTGTCCGCCATATTGTTGCAAT
>NW_012086876.1:0-1124 GCF_000956235.1 Wasmannia auropunctata
TGTGCAAATAAAGAAAGGCACTCACGATTCTGACTCCAACTCAAAAAATAATAGCTGAAGGCACACGATGAGCGGATAAGCGCGAAACGAGTCCATTGTTCACAATTCGCGAGATGATCGACAATGATACAAGCGATCAAAAGACTAATCACGATGAAACATTTCAAGGTAGTCCATTGATTAGCTAGTAAATTGTCGGATCTCTCTATCCTATAGCCAATAATTCAATAATTTAAATATCTCGTATAAATGTAATAGCATACCCTAATAAGTGACGATACGTACATACGACCTTTGTTTTACGAGGTTATAGCGACGACACGTACGACCTTTGTTTTACGAGGTTATAAGGACTCGGCTAAATTCGGCGACGATCGGCGCTTTACCAATCGAAGCTGACCAAGCAACCAAAGCTTGTTATTGGCACATAGAAAAGCTACTTTTGCTTATGTAAGCAGTAAAACAGCAGCTATTTTTAAGCACAACGACATATAAAAACTTTACGAATATTATTATTAAGTAAAAAATAATATATATACTTAAATCTTTTCGATTCAAAAATGCCCACAAAAAAGTATAAAAATTATTATAGTGCAAAATGTAATGCACCGATACCACGACAGACGTTATCTTCTCGGCGTCGGAAGAATAAACAATTATTTACGTCGAAATCAACACAGGAAAATCTGCAGGTAAAAATATTGTCAATATTTAATATGTAATTTTGTTCAAAAAAATGCACATATATAAACATAATAATTTATACAATTCATTTTTGTACTAATTATAATAAATATTTTTAAAACTTATAAAATATTATGTTTTTAGACAGCACAATCTAATGTGTACTCAATAAATGATGACAATCAACAATCAATAAATATGCTATCCACATCGGCCTTACATTTGCCTGAAATGTATTGTCCGATAAGAGCTGATGATACGAGTAGATGTTTATGTGACGAGGACAATAACACTGATGATATAACGAATGATAGCGTCTTAAATGATATCGAAGAATGGAACTGGGACAATGTAGGCGAATATATTAACGATTCTGATGACGAAGCAATTGAAAATGTAAATATATTTAAAAATGATCGATATTAATGTTTGATTATGTG
>NW_012086877.1:0-617 GCF_000956235.1 Wasmannia auropunctata
GTGTGCTCTTCCGATCTGTATCTAAAATTTCGACTTTCTCCCAATCTATTTCATGACCTAAATGCAGCCTGTGTTCGGTGATAACTGGTGTGTATTTTTATGATTAATGTCGTTTTTATGTTCAGAGATCCTAGTTTTTAGTTGTCTGTTCGTTTGTCCGACATAGGTTGCATCGCAGTCTCTGCACGGTATTCTGTAGACAACGTTTTTCTTGTTATCCCATGGAAGAGTGTCTTTATGTGCTTTAATTAAATTATCAAGTTTACGCTAAAGAACGCTGGTTTTTCTCTTGCGTTCTTTGCTATATTAATAAATTTCTCAGAGGTTTTTGAATATATGGTACTACAAACCATTTCTCATTCCTCTCCATTGTGGTGGACTCAGACTCTTTCCGAGGTTTATTCGCAAACAAAGATCTTAATCGTTTATTAATCGTGTTCATAATAAAATTCAATGGATAGTCATTTTTTAAAAAAGTATCTACAATAAATTCTAAGTTCTTTGCATGGTATTTCGGTTCGGAAAGAATAAAAGCCCTGTCTACTGCACCCATGATTACTGCCCCTTTCTGTGATAACGGATGTGATGACATGTAATTGAGGTATCTTCCCGAGAAC
>NW_012086878.1:0-316 GCF_000956235.1 Wasmannia auropunctata
AAATAGAAAAACCTAAACCTAGACTATAAATATATTCCTTTATTAATTTTTCATATGCTTCTAACAGATAAAAACTTACCAGATGAAAGGTAACGCACTACTGGATAGCCAATCGTTATTATCTTTTAAATCTTTAACTTGGATTAAATGGAAGTCCACAAAATAAAGGTCATTGATAAAAATAACTCTATCTTGAAATATTTTTTCCAAAATAGAACTCAGATTATTTACTGTGCACGATGCTGGCAAACAGAGTCCGAGCGTTATCACATCCTAAAAAATAACCTTCTGTATACAGAGTATTTTGGAAAAGGTG
>NW_012086879.1:0-555 GCF_000956235.1 Wasmannia auropunctata
AGACGTGTGCTCTTCCGATCTGTTGACCTTGAAATGACCTTAAAGGACATGGTCAAGATCAAAGTCAAGGTCGTCATCTTACTCCTCGCTTGAAACCATACAACTTTGCTATTGGACATTTTCTCCAAATTTCATTCTAACTGAAGATATTAGGGGGGTCCGATGCTTTTCGATGACCCTGTATAATATGAAATATTATTCTGTAAAAACATTGTAATTTATATCATAACATCAAAAAGTAATAAATATAATGTTTAACAGATGAGATTTAAGAAATAGCAATCTTTTAAGAAAGCACTTATAATTATAAAATATTAAATATTAAATAATTTTATTAAATAAAATATAAATTAAGAATAATTTCTGTGCATCTAACCAAAAAAATGTTAGTATATATATATATATATATATATATATAAATGTTCAATTAAGAATATTTAATCATCAATATTATTTATTTTTTAAATAATATATAACATACATATATATGTCTAATATGTAAAAAGCTATATACTTGTTACAAATATTACAATTTTAAAGAAATATTTTGTTATA
>NW_012086880.1:0-405 GCF_000956235.1 Wasmannia auropunctata
GCAAAAATAAGAAAATTTTTAAATATTTTCATTATTTCTAAATTAAAATATCTTCATTTTTTAACAAGCTTGTAATATTATGTAATTTAAATTAAAAAATATATAATACTTTACTGATTAAGTATATAAAAGTATGCAAGATAATTTTATTTCTAATGCATGAGTATGTGATGGTTGATTAAATAAATATCAATATCATGGTTGAGTAAATAAATATCAATATCATTATTAAACATATTAATAATTTTTTTATATTTTTCATATAATTAATAAATGGCACAAATATTTTTGAACATATTTTTCTTTTGAAAAGAAATTTAACATGCAATATTAATAAAAAAGAAAAAAATATTTTACTTACTTAAAATAACTTGACACAATTTCAATTTGGAAAAGTTTTCTTTT
>NW_012086881.1:0-327 GCF_000956235.1 Wasmannia auropunctata
AACGATAGCAACCCATGACGTTTGATCATTAAAATTTAAAATAACTTGATTGAAAAAGCAATATATCATATATGGGTACGTGTCATTACTTGCATTATTTGCATTGTCATTATTTGCAATATATGTTATATAAACAAATCATGCTTACGTCAAAAATCTTGATAACATCTCTAATGTTATTAATGAATTATTAAAATGTTAATAATTATTTATGAATTATTGAAACGTATCATTACGCATCACTTTGTTACTTGGATATTTTTGCATTAATTTTATTCGCATCATGCAATATAATTAAGAATACTGGTATACAATTAACATATTATA
>NW_012086882.1:0-342 GCF_000956235.1 Wasmannia auropunctata
AAAATTTTTAATTATTAATATACTTTAGTTTTACTGTATCAATTTTACCAAATTTTAAAATAGTTAATAGAGCAATACATCTTAAAATAGTAGAAATTTAATTTTTATAATATATTTTTAATTTAAGAATGTATAAACTGAAAATATCTTAGTGACTATTTACAACAGCAAAGATTTTAATAAATTTAACAAAAAATTTGTGGAGATGTTATGTAAATAAGCTTAAAGGTCGCAAATAGGAAAATCAGTTATAAACACTATATCTCGTTTATACGCATTTGACTATTAGTGTGGTTTTATTGTATGTTATTTCTTAATGACGTGATTATTTGTATTATATCT
>NW_012086883.1:0-403 GCF_000956235.1 Wasmannia auropunctata
TTTGCGTACAATATCTGACAGATTCGATATTTCCATCTCTTCTGTATTTCGAGTTATACGTCGAGTGGAAAATTGGCTACTAACAAAATTAGATGATAAAATTAGGTGGCCGCAGGAAAATTATATTGCTGTATGTGAAGGTTTTCGAGCTAAAAGAGGTATTAACAATATAATTGGGGCAATCGATGGAACAGCAATAAGAATACAAAAACCAGAAAGATTCAAAAAGAAGGCAAAGGATTATTGTAACAGGAAAAAATATTTCTCTATTACTTTGCAAGGGGTCGTTGATGCAAATATGAGATTCACAAACATTTACTGCGGTGAGCCTGGTTCTTTACATGATGCCCGTGTTTTAAGAAGATCGCCTTTATATCAAACAGCAGAGCAAAATAAAGAAATA
>NW_012086884.1:0-300 GCF_000956235.1 Wasmannia auropunctata
CTAATTTTTATAATGTGTTTATAAAAAATATCATTACAATACGGAAGTAATATATATTATATACATATTGCGTGTAATATTTATTCATATTAAAGCGTAGATTATTTAGCTTATTGCTTTATCTTTATTTTTTTTCACAGTCTTCTGTTTCAAACGAGCAGTTGAAATAATTTATATATCCAACTATTTGTTATTTAATTTATAAAACATTCAAATTATAAACAACTTTTCCTGTTTCTACCATTTTGCAAAATTTGCAATTATTAATTAACGAGATATTAATTCTTTAAGATTGGCAAA
>NW_012086885.1:0-701 GCF_000956235.1 Wasmannia auropunctata
TGCTCTTCCGATCTAAGGAATTATTCGTAATTTATGCAATTTTTTATTTTTAGATAATGTTGCCGTAACTTTTGTAAATGAATTTTGGCCACCGTTATATCGAGCGATGTTGCCATTAACATTCAAGACAGTGGATCCATGGTTGTCTGCTCTTTGCAACAGATTGCTCTCAAAAATTCCCTTCTCTAAATTATTTCCATAAAATTTATTTACATATTTATTACATGTTAAGAAATAACAATAAATGCAGAGAACAGAAAAATTATATTATGTAATTAAAAAAGTGAATTTAATATATCTTATTCTTACAGAAATTTTCTTTAAGTTCTTTTTCAGCCTTTACAAAGTGATGAGAAGAGAGAAGTAAAGAGAAAGATATGTTTCGTTGATTAAAGTGTTACATTTAATTTCCTAGATCTTTTTTTACAATATGTTTCGATCTTTTTGTGAGTTTTAATTACATACGTTTATTTTGTCTATTTTTTTCTTTATTTCGCGAAATAAATTCTTTTTGAAAATAAAAACTGTACAGGGTGTTACACGTACGAATCGGTCGCCACGATTTTTGAGATACTTCCGACTTCCGATGGACTGAATGTTTCAAACAAAAGGATATAGAATGTAGAACGCACACACACACGTACACGCACAACAAAAGAGGTGTAAATCTAACCGTGCAACCTCCGCGTGATAGGGGAGAG
>NW_012086886.1:0-2506 GCF_000956235.1 Wasmannia auropunctata
CGTGTGCTCTTCCTTTCTAATTATTATGTCTAATATCTGTGTCTTAACTTTCTGCTTTCTTGCAGTAGATTTCTTAGGAAAGGAATATCTAACATTGTTAATTTTATATATTGACACGATTCTGTTAATTTCGACAACATACAGAAAGAAGTTTTTTTGAAATTGTTACGTAGAGCAAACATAAAAGTCGTGCACGACAAACAAAGCGAAGACACACACGCTCGCACGCGTATACAATACATTCAGGTATACATTCTCGCAACGTGGAATAACAAGATTATTATCATCGGCATATTATCAATCGGGGGCTCGGCGCCTGACTTTCGGGGCTGTCTACCGCCACGTCGCGTCGTTGCAACGTCGAAGAATTACCTACGCATTTGCCCGCCGCGATGTCCGCGGTTTTAATTGTTATTCAAGGATCGCCGATCGATAAAGATCTTCGGGCATTTTCGGAAGCGATCCGAAGGAAATCGGAAGGAGGTCGTTGTCATTAAAAAATGGCATTTAAACGCAAATGAGGAAAAAGTCATTTGACCAGGCAAATAGCATTTGCCTAGCCAAAAGCTACTGGTCCAAAATGCCCATTTGCCTGCGATATATATAATGCAATAATTTTTATAATTTTTTTTTAATTTAAAGCAGCTTAGGAAAGTAAGTTTATCAAGAACATATTTTTTATTTTAAATATTTCAATATTAATTAAAATACTCAAAATAGTTTATTAAATACTATACATATATGTATATCAATTATTATTTATTGTTATGCGTACGTATAATACACGAATTTTTAAATTTTCATAAAGTTAAATTTGCATATTAATTTTTTGCAATATTACAATTATGTATGCATATAATTTTTACATATTTGTACATCATATATAATGTTTTAATTTAAGATCTTACATATATATCTTACTTATAAATTTTACATTTAAATCATTTCGTGTATAATATTAATAATAAAATTATATAATATTATATTATATGACATACCTATTAATTATATAATATTTATAATAAAATTATGTAAAAGCATTTGCGTTAAAATATGTTCAATATACGAAAATCAAGTGGTGCTTGAAATCGAATTCATCAACTCCTGTATTTCACTTAAATCCATTTCAAAATAACGGAAGTTTATTTCATTTATATTTACTTTATCAATAGCAAAAAGCTGAAATCTATCTGATATGGCCATTAACCGATTCCAATAATTTGAGATTTTCATTGAAGTAACAGCTTGCAATTTTTCGGAATCTTGTGCGAGCATCACCTTAAAATTAATATATGATTTTACAAAAGCGCGATAAAATCATACTAACAACTATTATACATGCATTGTAACAATCGTTAATAAAAATTGGATTATATAATTTATTATTTATTAATATGTAAAGAATAATTGCAATAAGATATCTTACCGTGTTGTTACCGGATTTCTTAATGTTCGTGCCTAGAATAGACATTTCCGGAGTATCTCCATAAAATATTGAATTTCCCGCTGATACGATCTGTCCTGTTTGGCTTGGTAGTTTAATCGCAAGTTTACTTTGTTCATTAGCCTTTTTCTTATTTGGACATTCTAGTAGTGTCTTCAGTTTTATCTTATAGATTTCTTTTCCCGATAAAGGAGCATAATAAACATCTGGAACATTTAAAAGAAATATAAAAAGATTATAGAAATTGAGAAAATGTTATTGATTATTTGCAAGGTAGTTTTCTATCTAGTTTTCTATCTAGTTTTAGGGATTCTTATTTCTTATTAGTGCGCACAGCATAAACGTATAATGAATATTAGTATTAAGGGGTCTGTCCACCTCTGAGGTTTTAAAGTGATACCTTAAGTTTGGGATTTTTTGTGCATAAATGGATAACTTTATTTAAAATCTGCTTAAAAAACATTATTGTACATATATAAGAAACCTAACCAAATAAATATTTTTATATTTTTCTTATGTCCAAAATGGCGGCACACTGGCCTATCACTTGCGGAATATTTTTTTTTCTACCGGTGTCCAGGCACACGATTTAATCTTGAACAAAACATAAAGAATTTTCATTATCTACATATTAAAGACTAGAGAGATACGTAGGGATTTTTCCAAATATTGATTTTTTTTAAATGCAGCTATTTTACAAAAGACTTGTTTTGACAAAAATACGAACTTTTCGTAAAAATAACTGCCTGTCTTTAATATGTAGAAAATTCGTTATGTTTTGTTCCAGTCAAACCGTATGCCTGGAATTCTGTACACCGATTTGAAAAAACAGACAAAATGAATTCCATAAGTATTTGCCATTGTGCCGCCATTTTGTGCTTAAAAAAAATAAAAAAATATTTTTTTAGTTTTTTATATATATACAACAATGTCCTTTAAACAGCTTTTAAATAAAGTTATCTATTTACCCACAAGAAAATCCCAAACTTAGGTATCATTTTAGAGCCTTAAAGGTTGGCAGACTCCTTAAACAAACAAAGAAAATTAGGAATGGAAATAAGG
>NW_012086886.1:6198-6855 GCF_000956235.1 Wasmannia auropunctata
CGTAAAACTGGACCTCCTGGTCCTGTTTTATTGGTTACTGTTGCCAAAGTAGCAGATGAAAAAAGGCCAAATTCTCTCGGCACAGTAACAAATACTCTACCGTCTAGAAAAATTTTGTTGTTTCTGTGAACGGAACTTACGTGCTACCAAAAGATATATTTATTTCGCAAAGTTTATGGCAACAGTAATGCCATCCATTGCATTAACAACATCGAAATATATATATAAAAAACATGTAGATACGTAATATGATTATATGTAGCAGTTAAATACTATAACACTATAAGCTGTCGCATAACAAACCTATTCATATTTCTGTACAAAATTATTACAACTTTTTTGAATAGTTAACTTCTCATCATCTTACCGTCTGCTCTTAATGCGTCATACATCAAGCACTTGTAAGGATCATAAATTCCAGATTTTTTCGCATCTTCCATCAGCTTTTGATTTTCCCAGTCATAGTCAACGTGCGTCCAATTATATACATAGTTCATTCTAACACTTCTAAAGTTCACACTCGCCATCGACAGAATTAAGAGGATAAACAAAAAATGCCCCATTTTTTTATCGCAACGGATGACAACTCTCAGAAAAACAATACTGTAAGTATTAATTAAGTTGGTCAGTGATTAATTATTTATTTTATTTATTAAA
>NW_012086886.1:13645-15578 GCF_000956235.1 Wasmannia auropunctata
TGTTATCTACTACATTATATCGGTTTTTAGTATGTTTTGTAATATACTATTTTGATAATTCATTTGTGTATTTTTTATTTCTGGAAACAAAAATCATCTCGTAGTATACGGTGGACCTCGCTTCGCGTAAAAAGTTACAAATCCATGTGAATGAAACCTTATAGCTTCGTGTTGTAAAGTGTATGCGCAAAGGCGTACTTTATAATATTCCATTTGTTCTAACAACTGATTAGTTAAATAACATTTGCCTAGGAAAATAACGTTTAAAAACAAATAAATCAGTGAAAATCATTTGGCCAGGCAAATAGAGTTTGTTTAGCCAAAAGCTACTGGCCCAAAATAATCATTTGCCTGCGACATATATAATGCAATAATTTTTATAATCTTTTTTAGATTTAAAGCAGCTCAGGAAAGTAAGCTTATCAAAATTTACAAGAAAATATTTTTTATTCTAAATATTTCAATATTAATTAAAATACTCAAAATAGTTTATTAATGACTATATGTGTAACAATTATAAATTATTGTTATGTGTACGTATAATACACGAATTTTTAAATTTTCTTAAAGTTAAATTTATTATATTGCAAATTAATTTTTTGCAATATAGAATTATGTATGCATATAATTTTTACATATATGTATATCATATATAATGTTTTAATTTAAATCTTACATATATATCTTATTTATAAATTTTACATTTAAATTACGTGTATAACATTAATAATAAAATTATATAATATTATATTATATGACATACCTATTAATTTATATAATATTAATTATATAATATTTATAATAAAATTATGTAAAAGCATTTGTGTTAAGATATGTTCAATACACGAAAATCAAGTAGTGCTTGAATAAATCGAATTCATCAACTTCTGTATTTCATTTAAATTCATTTCAAAATAACGGAAGTTTATTTCATTTATATTTACTTTACTAACAGCAAAAAGCTGAAATCTATCTGATATGGCCATTAACCGATTCCAATAATTTGAGACTTTCATTGAAGCAACAGCTTGCAATTTTTCGGAGTCTTGTGCGAGCATCACCTTAAAATTAATATATAATTTTACAAAAGCGCGATAAAATCATACTAACAACTATTATACATGTATTGTAACAATCGTTATAACATTTGAAATATATAATTTATTATTTATTAATATGTAAATAATAATTGTAATAAGATATCTTACCGTGTTGTTACCGGATTTCTTAACGTTCGTGCCTAGAATAGACATTGCCCGAGTATCTCCATAAAATATTGAATTTCCCGCTGATGCGATCTGTGCTGTTTGGCTTGGTAGTTTAATCGCAAGTTTACTTTGTTTATTAGCCTTTTTCTTATTTGGACATTCTAGTAGTGTCTTCATTTTTATCTTATAGATTTCCTTTCCCGATAAAGGAGCATAATAAACATCTGGAACATTTAAAAGAAATATAAAAAGATTATAGAAATTGAGAAAATGTCATTGATTATTTGCAAGGTAGTTTTCTATCTAGTTTTAGGGATTTTTATTTTTTATTAGTGCGCACAGTATAAACGTATAATGAATATTAGTATTAAAGAGTCCGCCCTGAGGTTTTAAAAGGATATCTTAAGTTTGGAATTTTTTGTGGATAAATGGATAACTTTATTTAGAATCTGCTTAGAAAACATTATTGTACATATATAAGAAACCAAATAAATATTTTGATATTTTTCTTATGTCCAAAATGGCGGCACACTGGCCTACACTTGCGGAATCCCTTTTTTTTTATCGGTGTACAGGATTCCAGGCACACGGTTTGACTTTGAACAAAATATAAAGAATTTTCATTATCTATATATTAAAGACTAGAGAGGTACGTAGGGATTTTTCAAAATATTGATTTTTCTCAAAATGACAGCTATTTAACGAAAGACTTGTATTGACAAAAA
>NW_012086886.1:20532-21227 GCF_000956235.1 Wasmannia auropunctata
AAGTTGCAACAATTTCTCATTTTGTATTTTCCCAAAGTTAACAAGATTCAATCTGCGATTTTTTCAGGTTTTCTTATTTAATCTTATTATTTTTTATTCTTTTTCCCCGAGAATAAGATTATTTCTTATTTAATCTTATTATTGGAACAATTAATCTTTTGTGTTATAATTTAAATAAAATCTTTTATTCTTTATTTTATACTTACAGATTTTTATTCTTTAGACTGACAGATCAAATAACATCTTTAATTAGTCCAGACTAATTTCTCCTGCATCCCTCCAGTAATATATTCATCTTTTCAGACGCAGTTTATCTAGGTTTACCTCCGCTATTTTGTTACTAGGTTTCGAAATTATTAATTAGTTGTTGCGGTTCCGTGTATCGGTCGCGCAAACCGATAGCGTAATATACATGTATTTTCTTATGGTGGCTCTTTATCGAATTGTGTTTATCTATATTTCGGAGTCGTATTACGGAATCTTGATATTAAATAATTCGATTTTCGACATTATAAAAAAACCTTGCAGGCTTATAACACATACGAAAAATGTAATATTTTTTACATTAAATATGTAATACGTTTCTATTTTTACACGTGCCCTCTTCGTTTTCAAACATTCATTATTCTACATTTTATCGCAATTAACTTTGTGGAAATATTTCAAGGTGTAAACAATTGTAAGAGCACACGTCT
>NW_012086887.1:0-783 GCF_000956235.1 Wasmannia auropunctata
ACGATTACATGCATTATAATTAATAATAAAATCCAATGCATAATTCAATGTACATGTTCATTGTTACTATGAATTTTAGTTAATAGTTTAATAACCTTAATTAAATCATTTTATAAAACCTAATTCATTGCAAGAGTAAAAGAAAATTCATTGAACCAATTTTCATGAATTTTTAATGGAAACAATGAACAATTTTATTGTATTTACGTACATTTTTTATTCAATGCGGCATTAGCATTATCCAAGCTGTCCGAACAATGGCTAAAACCTTTTGAATGTTGTTCAGGATCATGAACTTGACAACACGTCAAGGTCATGATCATTGGAGGTTGTTGCTCTTATTTTTATTTTTTGAAAAAAAAAGAGAAACAACCTCCAATGATGATGACCTTGACACATGTTGTCAAGCTCGTAATCCTGAACAACATTTAAAAGATTTTAGCCATTGTTCGGACACCTTGGATAATGCCAATGCTGGCAGTACTGAAACTTTCAATTCTCATAACTCGAAAAGTACTGATTAAAAAAAGGCTTCATTATAGTATTTTGAAAAGCTCTCGAGGTAAACTATAAGAATATGCAATAAAAAATGGGAGATTTCATTTAAGAAAATATCGATCGCAATGACATTGTCTTGAGAAGGTCACTCACGCCCATTTTCATAATATATGGTTAACGAAAAAGTTAGGTTAACTAAAATTTGAAAGTTAATTAAAACACACTTTAATAAGCTTATAATTAACTAAACTAAAGGTTACGTATACATCAGTTGAGTTGGCATCA
>NW_012086888.1:0-324 GCF_000956235.1 Wasmannia auropunctata
GACCAATTTTTACTCAAAATTTTTCTATGCCATAATTTTTTTGAGCAGTGTATATATACACAACAATAAATACTTACTGGATCTTGCAACGATTTTTCGCACGTGTGATGTGTGATCCTTCTCGACTGTCCTTTCACCACGACCGTTGCACGTGAAATGGTATGAAAACAGAGCGCTCGCCGGGCGTCGTGTTGCACTACTTGCGTTGTTGCCGCTACACAATCACATGTGAATAGATGCGATCGGTAGATTTATTTGATAGAGTTCAAATCTGTTATTACAGAAATACGTATATACAATAAATACACATAGTCATAATATTTG
>NW_012086889.1:0-462 GCF_000956235.1 Wasmannia auropunctata
TCATTAAAGAAGAGGCTAGAATGAATGCAGCAGATGAAACGTGTGGCGCACTCGCCGCCATGAGCATAAACGCAACCAAACCGCGAAGGACAACGAAGAAGAGAATGCCACATTTTGAGAGAACGCCACGTTTTAAGAGAGAAACAAACGATAAGCGTGAATGTTACTACTGTCACAAACCGGGTCATCACATAAAAGAATGCCGAAAGAAGAAAAGAGACGAACAAGAGAAATTCACGGAAAATCGAAGCAGAGAGAAGCAGAAGGATAACGACACAGAGGCCACTTTCTCAGCTGAAATCACGGCAAAAGAAGAGCTCCTAAACTTGGCAACGAAGGATGCATGGATTCTCGACAGTGGTGCGTCGAAACACATGACGTTTCGATCCGATTGGATATCTGATCTACGGTCACATAAAAATGAATATGTTTCACTAGGCGATGGCACAACATGCAAAGTGC
>NW_012086890.1:0-2690 GCF_000956235.1 Wasmannia auropunctata
ATAAATAAAGAACGTATTATCACAGATTATGAGTAAGTACATACATAAGTATATACATACATGAATGTTATGATTAATGTATTGAAAAGGGCGTATTATCTCGTATTATTATTTACTTTTATATTTATAAATAAATAATAGAACGTCTGTACTACGGCATAAATTCCACACGCTAAAAATGCCGTATATCTTAAACAGATGGGACATACGAGACAATAAACTAAACAAAGAATATAAGAGCTAAACATTTGTATTTTGCTATACTCTATCCTTTACTATTATTCTACACTTATGTACCATGAAATAACCACGAAGCCTTTTACAATACAATAATCATTTTATGTACATTAAAATTTATGGTTGGGCTATTTATTGCAGTGATAAGTCGATTTAACTTACAATAATTTTATAAATATTAACAGTAAAAGACTGAAATAACAACACAATACTAATATAACATAAAAGCATATAACAGAGTAGTTGCGAAAAAATTACTTTCACTTCTATTTTTCCTGACTTCTGTGTCGTAAATTTTTGCGCGGCATACGCGGAGTTACTCTATAAAATTTGTTATATAATTTACTGTAAGTGTATCCCAACAAATACATATTATAATTGTTATATTACAGCAATATTTTGTAATATTTTTGCAATATAACTGGAATATTATAATATTCCTGGAATATATAGTTATAATCTGTATTTACTGGGTATTAAGTTGATATTTATCTCTTATTCTTATAGTTATATAATATGTTAATTGTATACCAGTATTCTTAATTATATTGCATGATGCGAATAAAATTAATGCAAAAATATCCAAGTAACAAAGTGATGCGTAATGATACGTTTCAATAATTCATAAATAATTATTAACATTTTAATAATTCATTAATAACCTTATTAACATTAGAGATGCTATCAAGACTTTTGACGTAAGCATGATTTGTTTATATAACATATATTGCAAATAATGACAATGCAAATAATGCAAGTAATGACACGTACCCATATATGATATATTGCTTTTTCAATCAAGTTATTTTAAATTTTAATGATCAAACGTCATGGGTTGCTATCGTTCAATTAGTATTTTGCCGCCAAAAATCGATGATTCTCTTGATCGATTACTTCTAAATACTTTCTTGTTATGCTCTCTTTTAAAATAAAGATCATGAGATTGGTTCTCTTACTGGAGATTTAGAGTGGTTAGTCGGAACCAGAAATTTTTTAGGTTTTTTTTACGATGCCGGAGATATTTTTTTAAAAAGTCGGTATCTGCGAAAAACCAAAGAAATCAGCTTCTTTTAAAGAAAAGAGATTATCAAAATTTTCAACTGTTATAGCCGGTGATTTTTCCATCTGTTGGAGAGCCGACGATTCGTTCAAACAGCCGGAGTCTCCGACCGAAAATCAGAAAGACGGCAACCGTAATTGTCATCTCTTGCTAAGTGTACATACTTTGTACTTAAAGTGAAACAGGTATATTAATTTAAAATTTGATAAAAGCGATAAGAAAAATTTTAGTGCAGTCCAGCGCAGCAATAAAAAAACATACTAATCAAGGATATCGAGAACGCAAAAGAATCACGTCTTTCACAAATATATAGGATGACAAAATGAGCTTACTTTTTCGGTCGCGAACAGAATAACAGAGATCGTTGAATTCGATGTTCATTTGCAAATTGTACGATTTTTTAGGTCTCAACAATTTTTTCGATTCCTGCACATGGATCTTGCAGTCGCCATCTAGCATCCTCGCTGCATCACTTTTATCATTCACTTCCGCCATCTGGCCAAATACTACATAAAATTAGCCGTCTGCTGTAAATTGATTAATTGAAGAACTAGAGTTTACACTATGTGTACGAGCACAATCATGCGTGATGATGGTCGAATATTATGGCTACAATCCATTGATGTTGCAAATGCTTTGAAGCATTATTTAAATGTGTTGTGTTTTCATAGAGTCCCGGAAGAGGAAAGTATTCTTATCTTCGTATCAACACTTTTATTGCTCCAACAAAAATAACAGGATTACTTGTCATGTGTCCAAGTGCGGCTCGTTCGTTGTTATTTTCACGGTCTCGCTCACGTTAATTTTTCAATCCTTAATCGACGAACGACTGACGGAATTCACTTAACGTTGTGCATTCCACATAATCGTGATCTGACTCATGCGCTAATTATAAATTTAGGATATAACAGATTTGTCAAATACTAAAATGTATTCTTTTGATTGGAAAATCAAATGCTCGAAGCAATTGTAATATTAAATGGACTATACGCCCTTTATATATCAGTTATACTTGGTCGATTATAGCATTACATTTTAATTTTATGTTTTGACTGATATCGTACTGCTGGTTATAAACGTAAGAGCAAAGAAGTCTTTTACTTTTCACAGAAAACGGGTGAATCCAGTGTTTACGAGGTGTATCGCCGAAGTTCTCAATAGCAACTGTCAACGTTGGATGTCTGTTACAATCGTATTATAATCGTTGGGTAGTCAGCTTCTGCATGATATTGCTCTCTCTCTCTCTCTCTCTCTCTCTCTTACACTTGATGCATAATGAATATTAATGTTAAGCTTTCAGGTAATATATTTTTTATAAATGTTGAAAATAATTGTGCCATTCTGTATGTCTCATACGCATACATGACACACACACACACACACACGCACACAC
>NW_012086890.1:9691-10462 GCF_000956235.1 Wasmannia auropunctata
TTGCGACGAACCGAGTAACAGATATCATTGAATTCGATGTACATTTGCGTGTTCCGCGATTTTTCAAGTCCCAGCAATTTTTCCGATTCCTGCACATGGATCTTGCAATCGTTATTTAGCATCCCCGTTGCGTTATTTTTATCGTTCGCTTCCGGCATCTTGCCGAACACTTCGTAAAATTAGCCGCCGTATAATTGATTAATCGAAGGAGACTGCGTTTACACTGCGCGTACACGATAAGAAATGTGCATGATACACTATTATGTAATCGTATAATACTTTATCAGTCGTATTTGGCTTATTGCAGCATTGCACTTCGATTTTATGCGTTAGCTAATTTTGTGCTGTTGATAAGTATAAGAGAAAAGTTATCTTTTACTTTTCGAGGACGAATGGACTCTGTGTTTCCGAAGTGTATCGCTCAATGTCTCTGTTGGAACTGTCGACGTTAAATGTCTTGATACAGTTACAAGATCATTGAGCAATCATATTTCGCATGGTAATTACGGAATACTTTTTTTCAGTCATTAATCTAATAATTGCGCTGATGATTAACCTTGAGCTTTTATTGAAAAAAAATGTTTATCTCTTACGTTGAACGTAATTGAGCTACTATATATATGTATGCCCGGGAAAAAGTTTCATTATATAATTATATGCAAAATATGTCCATATATGTTTCTTTCCTTTGTAAAATTATTCTTTAATACAAAATTGATAATAAGAAAGGAAACATAAAAAATAATTAAAAGAATAATTGTTACATTGTTT
>NW_012086891.1:0-2027 GCF_000956235.1 Wasmannia auropunctata
ATTATCATTCTTGGGTTCTTGGAATATTTCATTCTTGTCTTTTATAAGACATTATTTTGCGCCTATATATGAGTGTATGTATAGATCTGGATATATGTATATTTCAAATTTAAAAATTAAATAATATGTCCTAACATTAAAATAATTATATATATAGGGGAATATAGCGTAATTTGGTCAAGTTCACGAAAAAATTAACAAAAATTAGCAAAAATTAACACGTCTATTCAGTTCTATGTCTCATCAAAAAATGAGCTAATACAATGACAAATTAATGATATAAACGACAACTGTCTAGTGCGACTGTGGTGCTCAAAAAATGTTGTTGACCAAATTACGCTATTTTACCCTACATATTAGATTATTTAATACGTAATAATTTGATACACGCATAACACATACATATATTATATTTGAAATTTATAATCTATTTTATGTCAAACGACATAAGCAAAACAAGATATTTCTGAAAAAGTATTGTGTTGCATTACGCAAGATGCAAGACTTAAAATATGTGTAGATATGGAGTTAAGAAAAAAATGTAAAAGATGTTGATTCATTTGAATACTTGTTAATGTTATTATTTGCGACAATTTTACAATAGATCTGCACAAAAGTACATTTCATTTCTTGGGAACATGACAATATGGTGAAATTTATCGAGAGAAATAACATTCCTCAATTATATCAAATAATATAATTGTTATAATTACAGTTCTAATACCGGTAGTAAAGTATCGACAAGATGCCGCAACGTCAAATTATTAATGAATCATTAATTTTAATTTGTGTAGAGACGTCAAAGCTGCTGCAAACGTTTATTTCTAGTTACCTTACGAACCTTTGAAGTGCATTCATATATAGTAACCATACTGCCGAAGACGTACTAAGAAGTAAATTTATAAACATATTTTTACAAAAAATAATCTTTTGTACATGTAAATGTAATTGATTATTTTTAAAAGAGAGATAATTTTTTCATAAAATATATTGTTATGTCATGTATAATTTACTAGTATAGTAATAATACTCGCGAGATCATTTATAGTAAAAACCTTTTTTTAATAATTAAGAAAATCGCTTTTGATTGTAGGAACGCTAGAAATGCAAGTACTCTCTTTGAATTTTTTATTATTTACTATAATTGGTTTGTGGCAACCGATCGAATGGTCTTCGAAATGCTCTAAATCGCTATATAGTGTGTTTACTTTCTTCACGGTATATCTATTGATTTATTTGGTGCTGACTCACTTACTGTATATCATTGTTGTTGCCGATAATATGGACGACTTGACTTTGTGTTTTGCTATGTTTATCACGTTAGTTAATATATTGTCCAAAACGAATTTTGTCATAATCCGTCGCGATCAGATTATTAATTTGATCAAAATATTGCAAGAGGAACCTTGCAAAACCTGTAACAAAGAGGAAATTGATATTCAAGTGAAATTTGATCGTTCAATCAAGTTAGTATATCCAAATGCTGACGCAATTTTCGACAATATCAGTTCTAGTCATTAAGTAAATTCATAAGTGAATCAATAATAATAGATATTTAATAAAATTAAATCAATAATAAATAAATTGAATTAAAGAAAAATTAAATTAATTTAATTTAAGATTTAATTTAATTGAATTAATTTTTAACACAAGTTTTTAAAAAAATTAATTAGTTCATTGTTTTTACAAATTTACACGTTTTGCACGCCTATTTTGTCATTGTAGAACCAATTAACTATTTAAAATATTGTGTGCATCGGATAATAACCGATGATATTTCTCACCACACACTTATTGAAAAGTGTCAAACTGTCAATTCATATTATTTTAAAATAGTTCTTGTCTATCTCTTTTATATGCCGATTATGATATATTTATTATGTTTTTGAAATGTAGATCATATTCCATGTATTATATAATCTTATCTACGTTCTCGGTGATAAGTGTTATATTGGGAGGAGCGCTTTTTATGTTAAATGGTCAGATACCTTGGGGATTGGCATGGGTACCTTGGGATTGCACTTCGT
>NW_012086892.1:0-371 GCF_000956235.1 Wasmannia auropunctata
AGTCACATCGTCTTTAAGCTGTCCTGGATGAAGATTCGTCTCGCGTACCATAGTACCGGCGCCCAAGACAGTCTGTGCAGCAAGCTTATACGCGATGGGCCTAGTAAGTCCCATTTTTACTCCCCCATCGGCCATTGCTTCGATTATCATATATATCTAAAGAAATTTCCATTTCTCATTAAAAATGTTAGTCTCTTAAAGATGTGAATTAAAGGTTTGATAATTTAAAAATAAAGAAAGACTGATGACGCGAATCAATCATGCAACAAGAAATCTATAAAAATATCACTCTCCGTTTCTATATTTTCGAAATTTAATTTGATATATTGCAATAATTATATAAAAACTGCAGATTATTCGTAATAAACTAA
>NW_012086893.1:0-367 GCF_000956235.1 Wasmannia auropunctata
AGAATATAATTATTTTCAGATTTATATCTATAATTATTATATATTTAGAAAAACCATTCTTTTCGTGTTAACTTTAAAAAATGTTACAGTTCTTTTAAATGTTTTCTCGTGACAGCTATTCTCGGTAACAGAAGATTCAAATAAAACTAGTCTTGGAAGTATAGGCTTCCCAAATAAAAGAAACACAGATAGGAAGGGGCTTTTTATCCTTTCAAAATTGATGACCTCTGTTGCTTGCAGATTTTAAAGCCCACTGAATGTCTAGCAAGTTCATCTGTCAATTTTCAGAAAAATATTATTCTCGAGGAATTGGACATAATAGTGACAGGTACAGGAATAGGCAAGAAACAATGTAGCCGAAGCAAAA
>NW_012086894.1:0-300 GCF_000956235.1 Wasmannia auropunctata
GACATATGTAAAAGATATCGAAACGTTGGCAATCGCACGGCTAAATTTTTTTCTTCTTTCTCTTTGTGAGGATAATAATAACTTCATTACATACGTACGAGATTGATACATGTATATATTGGATAATTGCGGAGAGCACAGGTGAAAAAAAGTATCGGTAAAAAAATAAGACGCCAAGCACAGCTGCAATGATACTTATCTAGGTAGTAAAAACAAGATCGTTACAGCGCAAGGTAAGATAAATCGCTACCGCAAAAACGCGGTGAACAGAGCAACAAAAAAAACGAGATCGGAAGAGCA
>NW_012086895.1:0-354 GCF_000956235.1 Wasmannia auropunctata
GGGATATAACATAAAAAAATCTACTTTCCCTGGGATATAAAACATTTCTGGGATATAAAACTATTTTTATTATTTCACGTGAATTCCAAACAACAACTTTTTGTGGTATAATAACTAAGCTTCTGCAGGGAAAAATCTGACTTTTTTAATATCCTCCTTTTTCGAAATTGTGATGTGAAAGTAATTCTACAAAAGGATTCGGATTCAGTATCCAAAAAACTATGAGAAACTAATTTTGTTGTGGAGTCTTTTTTGTTGAACTGTTAATGGAACAACATGGATAACATTAAAAGTAAGATAATCAGAGAAAAAGACTGGTTTACATTTACACATTATACAATTTTATTTAAAAAA
>NW_012086896.1:0-311 GCF_000956235.1 Wasmannia auropunctata
CAGAGATGTGTATAAGAGACAGGTTCAACGTTGTTCCAACGTTGCAGCAACATTAACAATCAATGTAGAAAAGTCAATATAAATTCAACATTGAAATAATATTCACACTTCAACATTCAACATTGCAACATCTTAGCAACGTTCTTTCAACATTCTGTACTGTATGAGTATTATTCTGCTCAAAATCTCCGTGCACTAATTTGCGTCTCAGGTAAGTACTTGACATGATCTACTGACCTAATATCCTTACGGAAAAGACCGACTACTGTGAATGCCATAATAATATTCTCTATGTTTGGAAAAAAAATGCA
>NW_012086897.1:0-1217 GCF_000956235.1 Wasmannia auropunctata
GCATATCTTTTTAACTGGATAATTTACTTCAACGTTCGATCAGAACTTATGGTTTACGTACACGTGCAAATGAGTCATACTATTCATTACACAGTAATGCCGCAATCGTGTTCTCATCGCACTCACTCTTATTCTTTTTCTTTGTATTATATTACCGCAGCAATTGTTATTGTTGAAGATAAGTCCTCGAGCTCCTATCAATAGCCTACGTACTTATCGACTGAACAAATGTAAAATGTAATGATATACTGAATAGTTTGGCGGCGCCTATGACTTGTAGAACGTTTCAAATATTATAATGTGATTTAGTCCCGTTGAAACTATCAGTCGGTTCGCACAGTTAGAATTTTCTTTCTTGTATTATCAGATAATTTGTTTAATTAAAGTTATAGTTCTCATTGCAATAAATCGTGTACACTCTCTTAAATAATCCTGAACAGTTGTTAACGTAAATTAGCCATGCATATTATTACTCGTACATATTAACGGACGTCGCTGCATGCAGCAGAGGATAGATTATAACATTGGTAAGTGGCACAGTTACACGGATGCGTCACAAAATAAGCTGTGCAGCAAGATGAGATTTTATCGTCGCCTGCATTCGAATTTGTATCTGCGCACAAATGCGCTTTATTCGTGGAAATTCAAGTGTTGCAGTGGTTTTACAGGAACTGAAATTATTAAATAATTATATTAAATTTAGTTAAATTTTTAATGTTAACAAACATCTATTTAAAGTTCCTCATCTTCTCCCGAACCTGTAAAGAATTTATTACAAAAAATCATCTTAGTCAGGATTCAAATTTAGATCTGTCTACTTACGTACTATCATTTGACTAGGTATGTGTCTTCGCAATAATCAATATACAATTAATGTGTTGACTCATTTTTGAGACAAAGTGAAATATAAATTGAAATCAAAAGCAATTATAGGTTCCCAAGAATAAATCAGAAATAACAAAGTAATATTAATGCGAGCCGACACCGATATTATAGTGTGCACGATAATTTTTATTGTTACAATATCTAGTCACGCACAAATTTTTTTACGAGCCACACATTTTGTCGATCTTAAAAAACAGCTTTTTACAATAAGTATTATATTATGTTGCGAAAAAATCTCATTTTTGTTTTATCACGTTTTCATCGTATATTCTTTTAACAGTCGACAAAATGTGTGGCTCTTGATATTATTGATGTACAGAGAAATATTTGTT
>NW_012086898.1:0-317 GCF_000956235.1 Wasmannia auropunctata
CTGTTCAAGCAGAAGACGGCATACGACCATGATACATAACGATTTTGTGCAATAAGATTGAATTCTTGAGATCGGAAAATATTCGAGAATATTTTAGAACACTGAAGATAGCCGTTTGCGCAGGATATCTCGAAAAGACGCGATCGAGAAGTGAAAATAATGAGGGTACGCGATCGTAGTTCGTAATCATTTAAATTACTACTTTTTAATTGTTAATTATGCGACTTTCAATTATGAAAAGATCTATCCTCGACGAGGACAGAGCCCAATCTCTTCATACCGACGTGGAACAGTAGTTACATTTCCCTAATTTAGCA
>NW_012086899.1:0-1042 GCF_000956235.1 Wasmannia auropunctata
TCTTCCCCGCGTATCCCGCATCTACGACGCAGTTCCCCTCTCCCCGCGCATCCCGCACCCACAACGCGGTTCCCCCGTCCCCGCGGATCCCGGACCAACAACGCGGTTCCCCTCTCCCTGCAACACCCGCACCCACGTCCCCGCGGTCAGGCCAGCTGAGCGGCTTTCCGCGGCTTCCCCCTCCCCGCGGCTTCCCCCGCGGACACCCCTGCCCGCGGACCCCCCGCGGACCACCCTGCCCCTCACCACCCTCAGAGCTCCTGAGTTAGAACCGGCCTATAATAGCTACTCATATTATATTTTATTATTTTTGTTATATTTTATGTTATTTTATTTTTTTTACGAAACATTAAACTAAGAACAGATATCTATACGTACATTTCTCGTATCTTTTACACATATTTTATATTTTATGATTTTGTTATTTTTTATTTTATTATATTATATTTTTATTTTATTTTATTATATTTTTTATTTTTTTTTATATTTTATATTATTTTATTTTTTTTACGAAACATTAAACTTAGGGCAGATATCTATACGTACATTTTCAAATCTTTTACACATATTTTATATTTTACGAGAAAATATTTACACATATAAGTTACAATTATTATAATTATATGCATCAAATATGAGTATAAATTTTTAATTATTTTTATGTAAAATTCAACTTAATTATATTGTTACATCTCGCAAGGTAAGAATAAATGAGAAATTGATAAAATTATAATAATTATGCTACAATAATGAACAGCAATCATATATGATTTAATCATTAGATCATATACAGGGTGTCCCAAAATAAACTTTTGTCCTTAAAATGTCATATTCCTGACTGAATTCTGAGACGATTCTTCCTTTACCAAAATTTTATCCGAAGCTTTGTTTTCAAATTATAACGAGAAATAATTAGCGAATTACGGACCGCGTATAGATGGTAGACAGGGGCGGCGCAACTTACTGTCTGACGCAGGCGGTACGCGGGGCTTTCGCGACGATCAGCTGACTGATACACGCGCGCATACACATGACATTTTAA
>NW_012086900.1:0-412 GCF_000956235.1 Wasmannia auropunctata
ATCGCTCGGAAGAATAGAATGTACGTTGATATACGTCATCAGCTGATTTCCCGATATCACTACACGCTTCATTCTGTCATCTGTGAAGGGCTTCATTATCGTCGATATTGCATAATGCATGCAATCGCATCTCGAATTGGCAAGGTAAGACATGAAGCATCGCCGAAATAATTCAATTACTGCATAAAAAATATTACGTTATTCAAAGTAATACTAAAAATTATATTTGCTGCAAATGTTGTATATATTTATAATTCGTAAATACTTCAATAGTGCCTTTGTTTGACAATTTTAATTCGTTACAGTGGATTCTGGCCTCATGCAAGAACTGTGTTTCAAGACCGACAATATATGCAGCGCACAGTTTGCATGTGGTTTGATATATATATTGTAACAGTAAAAATTATTACAC
>NW_012086901.1:0-1376 GCF_000956235.1 Wasmannia auropunctata
TAATAGAATCGTTACCTTCTACCGCCTTGATGGCAAGTGTCCCAATCATAGTACATCCAGAGGAAATACAGTAGCAGGAAGTAGCGTGCCGTTTCTGTGTAGAATAGAAGATAGGTCACGATTATGTATCCCCAAAAATCCCCGAAAGCGTTCCAAAGAACCCATATTGCGACGGCCAACGTTTGTAGTCTTCTTTCCATAGGCACATTTAACGGTGCAAATTTTATACCCAGAATCTCCATGTTCCTCACTAATTGTGAATTTTTGTGTCAACTTTAAATCATCAGAGAGAACCGGATTCGTTTCGCTCACGCGTTGCCTGCGCATCAATTAACTCTTTTATTAAAAGTTGAAGACCTTATTTTGATTCTTCTATAATAAACCGGTTGCGTCGATTCGAACATGAATTTAATGTGAACTGGCACTTTATCAACGAATGCACAAAGTCTATCTTTGATCATCGCAAGAAACGGACTTTGTATCTTATTCTCGATACTCTCGGCAAATCTGATCGTAATTCGATCTTGTATTCAATAATACGCCGCCGTTTTTCCATTTTTACCACTGTCGCGCATATTCATTTTCTATATTTATATATTTAGATTTTATAATATAAATTACAAAAAGAACAAAATTGCTTTATAACATTGAATTACAATTACAATTACAATTACATATTTATTGACATGTTTAAAGATAAATCGCATTTCCGCATGAATAAATTATTGCTCCAATTTTTCGTTCGAGTTTTAAGTGAAAGTACTTTTACTTTTTCTCAAAAATTGATACTGTGCCATAGTACAGCCAGTTATTCGCGACACATAAACAAATACTTCGTGATACTCTAACTTTATGTTTTAATAGAACTCATTGTGATAATTTTAGATGGTTTCACAAATTATGGTATTGGATCACACTCGCTTTGAAATTTTTAAGAGAAGCTTTAAGAGAAATATCTTATCGTTATCTCTCATATTATCAATATGCCATAGATACCGGCGATTTTGGATAGTTGTCTAAAAGATATATGTCTATATATGTATAGCTCACTGTTCGATTATACTCAAATTTTAATTTCATAAAAACAACGTTTAATATTAATGCAGAATTAATACATATTAAAAAAGAGAGATTGGTTGCAGGTAGACATATAAAAATTGTAATAACCAGTTTGCTAAATATCAGGCTATTTTGAATTTCACATTATCCATATTTTTGAAGGCTGTCAGCAAATACATAGGTGTGTAGATCGAATCTTTCAAATTCAAAAAACCTATCGAGAGTAAAGATCAAATAAAAACTACTACTGTATACAACAAATATTATTCACGTCCAAATTTTTCCTCAAATGAATCGTCAAATTTAGATCGGAAGAG
>NW_012086902.1:0-335 GCF_000956235.1 Wasmannia auropunctata
TCTGCCTTGCCAGCCCGCTCAGAGATGTGTATAAGAGACAGCCAAAGTACCTAATATATGTACATCAAAAATTAATTAAAGATTTTTAATTTATTTTATACGTTATTATTCATTTATATATTTACATATTTTTTAATGATAATACTTGTATAATGATACATATGATATTATTTATACATTATTATTATACTGCTTTTACGTTTTAACGTTATTACATTTTTAATAAATTTGCTTATAATGAATTCATTTCAGATTAAATAAAATTAAATTAAAATTCAATTGCGGGCACCAAAAACCTTCAAACCTCTTTTAAATTAAAAAAAAACTCTATAAAA
>NW_012086903.1:0-340 GCF_000956235.1 Wasmannia auropunctata
GCCTTGGTCCGATCGCTATTTGGAAAGAAACATCTCCTCTAGTACAATATTTGAATAATGAAGCAACTGCAGAATATATTAAGGTAAGGAAATACCAAACTTTCTCTCTCTCTCTCTCTCTCTCTCGCACTTTAAGAGAAGTCAAAAAAAATTTTAAGAGATTAGAGAGATGTTTTCCAAATAGATTTTATATTAACTAATTATATACTCATTATTTTAATAAGTTTTATAAGTTATATATACATATACTGATTGATACATACATATATTACTGATATATCGTTTTAATATAAAAATAGATTTTATTAGTAGCATTACTTTATTATTATATTTATTATTA
>NW_012086904.1:0-346 GCF_000956235.1 Wasmannia auropunctata
AAATGATATTTATTTTGCTTAGATATATATATGTGTGACAGTTTTGAAAAAAAAATTACTTAAAATATTAATTATATTATATAGTTGGACATCTTGTAAATGTTAACATAGAAGCAATTTGGTGAGGTAAAGTAAAGCGTATCTTTTAGAAAAAAGCTTTTTTCAAAATAATATATAAAAGAACAGTCATAGACACTATATGCTCTTTATAGCACAAACAAAAGTACATATGTGGAAAAAGTACTAATTTTCCACGAAAACTAGAGTAGAAGTTTGACTACAAGTCAAAAATTCTTGCCATATGTCATGTACCTGTCTCTTATACACATCTCTGAGCGGGCTGGCA
>NW_012086905.1:0-454 GCF_000956235.1 Wasmannia auropunctata
ATTTCCATGACGGATGACAATCCCTGAAAGGAGAGGAGAGTAAGTCCTTAGTCGACATAATATTATGGAATTTCCAAATAATAAACAGGAGAATAAGGGAAGCTAAGCCTGAGAGCCGCCAGGGAATTATTACAATTCCTTGAGCTTTATCATTTACGATCTTTCTCAGCACGCAAGGCAGAAGAATGAAAGGAGGAAAGGCAAAAAAATTTAGTTTCGTCCAAGACAAAGTAAACGCGTCTATCGCCACTGCACCTAGATTTGGAAATCAGGATATTTAAGCCGTGCACTTGGCGTTGATAATGGACGCAAACAAATTTATGTCAAAAGGACCCCAAATGGATGACACTTGTGAAAAGGCCTTTTGTGATAAAGACCATTCCGTATTTTCGCTAATAGCTCGAGATTCTTTGTCCGCTATGTAATTGTCTATAGAGGCGATGTAAGATGCAAA
>NW_012086906.1:0-350 GCF_000956235.1 Wasmannia auropunctata
AGGAGATCTGTACTGTCTGGAAATACCCATTTTTTATAACAGTCAATAAACATTGTTACTCTCATTTTATACTTGTCAAATAAGGTACACGTTTTTTCGAGAAACTCTATTTTTAGCGTGACAATGTTTCTTGCTTCGACATAAGAAAGCGGTTAGATATGTAGGATCACAAATATGATTCAACTTATTCATGCTGTACGCGTACAAGAATCATATACAATCGAAAGCGAACTCGAAGGGAGAAAGAAATCGAAAAGGAAACTCGATTCGTCGTGCATTCCACGGGCGTAGCCGTTGAATGACAGATCGATAATTGATCATTATTATCGTATGCCGTCTTCTGCTTGACA
>NW_012086907.1:0-386 GCF_000956235.1 Wasmannia auropunctata
ATTAATACATAATAAAATACTGAAGTTACTTCAGTACTAAAGATAAAATTTTTTAAACAAAACTAGTTGAAAATTGTTGCCTATTGATTGTCATTGATTTTTAAATAACAATATAGTCATTTAGAAAATTTATGATTGATTAACAATGTCATTACCTATTGATAACTTCTTTCAATTAAGATTGCTGTAAAATGATCCTACAATATCCTAAAATGATGAGTCGACATATACATCTACGGACTATGCGGCTTCCGAGAATCTATCTCACATTATTCTGAGGAACCACGAATGGAGCACAAAGAAACGAGCCGCGGTAAATTTCCATG
Organism: Wasmannia auropunctata; assembly: GCF_000956235.1. Taxonomy (NCBI): domain Eukaryota; kingdom Metazoa; phylum Arthropoda; class Insecta; order Hymenoptera; family Formicidae; genus Wasmannia; species Wasmannia auropunctata. The sequence continues at coordinate 327 of NW_012086907.1, forward strand.
GAGCGTAGCTGCAGTATATATTCTACCGTATATTCAACCGTTTCCATTATATAGTACCAG
>NW_012086908.1:0-595 GCF_000956235.1 Wasmannia auropunctata
TCGTCGAATTGACGATGTGATCCTACAATTCATCGTCGATTCGACACCTGTTTTATTTTCACCATCGAGGATATCTTTATATACATGCATCAGCTATGGTAAGATTTTCGAATTTATAATTTTGTTTTGTTTTGAAAGACTTGAAAAATATGCGGATTAAAAAAATGTATAAAACTGACCATAAATTGTAAAGTAAACTTTGAGAGAGACATTTTTCAATTTAAATTTATAACATCTAATAAACTTTATTATATTCTAAAATATAATAAAGTTAATATTTCATTGCTAATATATCATTATATTGTCAATATAAAACCATAACAATTTCTGTTTTATTTGAGAAAACGTCTAATCAATTTTAAACTGTTTTCCTTTCCTTAGATGACACGATTAGATTATCGAAGGAAATGTCGAGCCGTCGTTTAACACATGGCATCCATAATTTCGTCGAAAATCTTGATGAAAGAATTTTCAACAATGTGGAACATCAGAATCTGTACATGCTGGACCTACACTGCAATTATGCCATCAAAATTTTACGACAGGTACCAAATCGCCAGTAAATTGTGAGCACAAATACAGTCTTTGAAAATGG
>NW_012086909.1:0-374 GCF_000956235.1 Wasmannia auropunctata
GCAAAGAATATATATGAATAAATAAATAAAATAAAACTTTCTCAAGTCTTCCTCGTGAATACGCAAACTTCGCACCAGAGCAACAAAAGAAATCCTTAAACTTGTTCTCTCTTTCTATTTACTATTCATAGATAAAACTGTTGCGTTGCGAAACAAATAATTTTGTAAAAAAGTCATCAGACGGGAAGTAGAGTCGCCGAAAATTGTATTATTTAGGAAGGGGCGGATTCTTCCATTTGCGCGATTGACTGTTCCTGCATGATATCCGTATATGTGTCACCCAACGTTATCCAGTAATCTCTTCATCGCCACTAGCACGTCCTTTTCATTGAGGCTTAATTAAATGTATGCTCGTATGCCGTCTTCTGCTTGAA
>NW_012086910.1:0-1918 GCF_000956235.1 Wasmannia auropunctata
CGACACACACGCGCGCGCGCGCGCGCACGCACACACACACACACACACACACACACACACACACACACACACACACACACAAACATAGATTATTAATTGTTTTTTTATTTTTTTAGAAGAAATAACTGAGCAAGCAGAGCGAATGCTTTTAGACGAAGCAGAGGAAGATCAAAGATCTTTACAGTAAGATGCATTTTGTATTTGTCTTAAAGTCGGTCTTTATTAAAATTTTTGTGTTGAATTTTTAACATACTCGAGTATTAATTTAATATAATACGATTATTTGAATTAATGAAAAATTTATTTTTTGTATAGAAATATTCAAAGAATGTTGCAACAAATCGTGCAACAATTGCAGCAACAGCAACGGCCACAGCTGCAGCAAGGGCAACAGCAGCAACAGCCACAAGAGCTGCCGCAACGACAACAACAGCAGCAAGAGCCGCAGCAAGGGCCGCAGCAAGGGCCGCAGCAAGGGCCGCTGCAAGGGCCGCTGCAAGGGCCGCTACAAGGGCCGCAGCAAGGGCCGCTGCAAGAGCCGCTGCAAGGGCCGCTGCAAGGGCCGCTGCAAGGGCCGCAGCAAGGGCCGCAGCAAGAGCCACAGCAAGGGCCGCAGCAAGGGCCGCAACAACAGCAACAATATGGTACGTTATTTATTAATTTATATATACTTTATAATATTTACTTATTGGTCATTAAACATAACACTGTATGTATTTACTTATAAATAAACTACAAAATTATTCTTATTCTTTTCAGTAATTCGCCGAGGACAGGGACGCGGAAGAAGCCGCGCTAACTTTTACTCTCGGCATTTTGAAGATCGACGCGGCGGTCGAGGCGGACGTCGTGGCGGACGTCGAGGCGGGGGCAGCAGTGGGGGGACGAATATTTATATTCGACATTAAATAGTTTATCAAAGGGGGGAAATTGAAGAAATTTTTATTTATCTTTTATTTTTAATTATAAAATACGCAATTTATTTTTTATTCTGAGTCAACTTTTTGTTATCGTTTAAAATATTATTTTTTCGATCTTTGTTGATTTTCCAATGATTATTATATTCAATAATAGAAACCTCCCCCCGAAAAAATATCATGGATATGCCCATGATTTATATATATATATATAAATATACATATATGTATATCAATATTAAAATAAAAATTAAATTACTGATATAAAATTAAAAAATCCAAACATTTTTTTTCATGTTCTTGTTTACATCCGATAATTTCGTCTTTGTTTTATTGCCTGCATTATCAAAGTTAAATTGAAATTTATTTTCAACTTGCCTTCCGTAATGTTTCTTAATGATGCTTTTTTTTCTTAAAAATTTTCTTTTTAATCCAACTAGCACTACAGACGCGCGCTCCGCGCGCGCTATTTAGCTGCACTTTTTACTTTTTACTATTATTTACAATTACACATCAACCTCAATGCACGCAACTGTCAAAATATGCAATGACAGTCGCTCACAAAGTAAGCACAGCGAGATAACCAATCAATGTTACGGAATAGAGTCAACAATAAATTTCGAGACTTTTCGATAATTCGACTTCGACTTAACATGCCTTTTTTTAGATAGGATTAGAAATAAAAAAATTTACACTACTTAATACGTCATATTAATTCATTTTATATGCAAGGGTTTTCAGTATGATCGACAGTTATACCATTATTTTCGCTATTATTTTTAAACGAGTAAATTGATCTTAATCTCCTAAAGTAAAATCCTATGATATTTTATCACGATAAAGCAGTTTTATTTTAATTGAGCAAAGAATATATGCATCTATTATCAGTCAGGCGAGAATTTATTCTGATTTGACGATTGATCAAGTCTAGCTAGCATATAGATGCTTATAATGATCCATACTGCTTATTTCCAACTTGAAAAGTAAAATAAGAAAATAAA
>NW_012086911.1:0-447 GCF_000956235.1 Wasmannia auropunctata
AGAGAAAAATATATATATGTATATACATATGTATATTAATTATAAAGCTATAGACGTTTTGGCATTTTCACGCGCATATTATCACGCGGACGTGAAACATTTCTCAAGATAACTCCAATGTTATCTTATATTCGGTGGAAGCTAGCTCAGCACTTTATACTTGAGGTAGGAATGAAAGTCCTGAAAGTCATGGTGGAACAGCTTCGAGCGTTTCCGACGCGTGCGGTAGTAGTTAGGACTGCCATATGTCGCACGTGTCAGCCGTGATGCTACGAGTAACGGTTAGAGGAAGTCATTTTCGCACTTGCGTGCATTCCGCTCGAAGCGATCACGTTTGTCGTCTCGTATTAATTTGACGTTACGTATGCGGAGAGAGAGAGAGAGAAGAGAGGAGAGGAGAGGAGAGGAGAGGAGAGGAGAGAGAGAGAGAGAGAGAGAGAGAGAGAG
>NW_012086912.1:0-509 GCF_000956235.1 Wasmannia auropunctata
GTAGATGACTCATAATTTCCGGACACTTCCTCATTTTTCTCGAAAACCGTAAGTGATATTAAAAAAAAGTTTAAGCAAAAGTTATTTGTTTTCAAAAAATCTATTCAACGATAGATACTCTATTCGATCTATGTTTCCATTAAAAATTTCAGACTTGTTCCAGGTTTACTCCATTTCCGGTAGTTTCCGAAATACTGCTGTTAGATAGTTCAAATAGGGTTTGGTAATAAAAATTTTTTCCCCAATTTTCGACAATCATTCATTGCCGAGAAGAAAGGGTGGTACGAGTCTTGATACACTGTATAATCCTATTCCATATCTTTTGCAAACAGAAGCAATCGGACCGACTATCACGTGTGGAATATTGAAACAGTCGCGTAAAGTAACTCGGGAAATCGGGATCAAACCAACCACCCTGTACCTGTTAATATGCATATAGATCCGCGATATAATACCGTGATATAATACCGGATATCTCGATCGACGGAGCGAGTTTGACGTTCGGCATG
>NW_012086913.1:0-459 GCF_000956235.1 Wasmannia auropunctata
GACGTGTGCTCTTCCGATCTATTCAATGCCTTCGAATGAAAAGAAAATATATAAATAAATGAAAAAATCTTCATATATATGACATTGTCATTCTTTGCTGCAACTAAAAAGACAATATCGCGGACTATAGGTATAGATTTTGTTCTTAAACTAGAAGTTTATGAATAATAACGCATTCAACAAATTTCATAGTGGATGTATATAATAATATTTTTACAATAGTGAATCAATTATCTTTTCGCCATCTCTAATAGGTACTTAAATAATCGCACATATTACTTAGAATTAATCTAAAGTTATATAAATATGTATAATTCTTGAACATAATTTAATATGAATTAATTTTGCTTTCCTGAATTAATTCTTGAATATAATTTATATGTATTACTCTCTTATCATCAAATATCTATAGTTTATTAATTTAATTTTTTTCTTAATATATATATATATATATATATA
>NW_012086914.1:0-461 GCF_000956235.1 Wasmannia auropunctata
GACGTGTGCTCTTCCGATCTGTGCGTAAATAATTCTCAGTTTTGAATACTTATGAGTTAACTTTTTCATCCGAAGGGGAGTGCCCTTTTGACTTCTTTGCGAAAAGGAGGGAAGTGGGGAAGTTTTCGACTCGACAGGCTGATCACGAACAGCGACGCTTGCAAAAACTGACCGCGACTGACAAATGCGTAAGAAGGAGCAACTGGACGTCTTTACAGATGAAAAACGGACGTTGGGGTTATCCGTATTATTAAGTGGAACGCTTCTCGGAAGAATGGCGCCATTTGTTTGCCCCGATATCGCGTAGACTAATCCGCGTTTCGCCGGACTACGGCCGAGACGAGAGAAAGGTGTTGGCCGTCCATTTTTCAAATTATATGACGAATGCATCTCTAGTATGCAATTCACACGTTTCGATGTTCGATAATATAGGTATTACAAAATAGTTATTAATATACATA
>NW_012086915.1:0-666 GCF_000956235.1 Wasmannia auropunctata
ATACATACATCGACCATATATGTCGTCTGGAGCCGGCTTTAGAAACAGCCGCGAGAGCGAAATGAGTTTTGTTTCCTCGGCAGAAGATGAAAAGAGATGGGCGCGCTTGTCACGCTTCGTTCTACTTACTCCGCCAGATTCGTCCGTTTCTACTTAGCGTCTGGCGCTCGCCGTCGCGCACGTTCAAGTTTTTTCCACTGGCATTGCGAGCGACGTGATTCACGCAGCGTTGTCGGCTTATCGTTAGTTTGCTGAACGACGTAAACGCGGCCACTCGCGAAAAAGGAGGATGAAGACTTTCTAGACTAATCTGAACGGGAAACATTTGATCCGGATGCAGTCACTGAGATTTTACGTGTTTCCCACAATTCGCCCGTTCTATTTTCTGTCGTGAGTTCGTTGCGTATACAATCAAACTTTTCAAAAGAGCAATAAAATTCTGGGAATATATTATTAACGAAAATAAATGTAATTAATTACATTTAAAAAAATGTAAATTCTCTTCCTGGAACACTTTAAAAATATTATGAAAAATGTTGCGAATGTGATTAATGAATCATTAAGAAATTGACGAATCGAAATGTTCAACGATACATTTTTCGCTAATTGCCAGAAGTGTAGTATGATTATTACACTCCCAATATGATACGTATGAGTCTATTCAAT
>NW_012086916.1:0-495 GCF_000956235.1 Wasmannia auropunctata
GGACGCAAAGATGCCGCTTAAGATCAGTTTTGTGAGCGAATAGCTTTGGACAGGTTGTACATTGATGTTTTCTCGCAACATCGTGCATTTCCGTATGTTTCTTATGCCTTTCCTCGCTTGAAAATCGTTTGCCGCACTGGGCGCATTTAAACGGTTTATCGCCCGAGTGAAAGCTCTTATTATGTTGTGTCAAGTAGCAAGATTTGTTAAAAGTTTTATCGCAATTGAGGCAATGGTAGACGCCGTTTTCCGAGATATAAGCACTGCTGCTAGTAATCTGACACTGCTTCGTATTGTTTTTACTTTTACGTCCTTTTTTACGCTGCAAGCCGATGTTTGGGTCCAAATCCTCCTTCTCCTGTCCTAAGTGCAATAAATGATTGTTGTTGGTCTCTATATCAATTTTTTGATTTAATTCATAGCAGAGCGTCATTACTTCTACATTTTGTTCTTGTATCATACCGCCTGCATTCGTATGCCGTCTTCTGCTTGAAA
>NW_012086917.1:0-1017 GCF_000956235.1 Wasmannia auropunctata
ATTTTCATTTTTGAAAATTATTTTTATTTTTTGAAGAAAAAGAGGAACAACCTCCAATGGTCATGACCTTGACATATGTTGTCAAGCTTGTGATCCTGAACAACATTCAAAAGGTTTTAGCCATTGTTCGGACATCTTGGAGATAATTCTAATGATACTGTAACTTTCAAGCCTTATAATTCGAAAAGAACTTAATGAAAAAATATTTCATTATAGTGTTTTGGAAAGCTCTCGAGAACCAAGCTACAAGAATATGCAATAAAAAATGAGGGGTTCTATTTAAAAATTTTAAATGACCTTTTTTTGACTTTGACAACGCCACCAAGATCAAATGCTGTCATTTTATGTCCCCTTTGAAGTCATATAACTTTTGTTTGACACTTTTTTCTATTGTTAAAAACAAGCTAGTTATTCAGGTGGCCTGTTTTAAATGCCCTGTATATATACATATATATTTTGTTTTAAAATTTTGTTTTTATACATATATAATTTTTATTTTAAGATGGTGTTACGAATGATTAATCATTTACAAATGGTTAATCCTAATTACCAACATCATCAAGATAGAACTCTGCAAATACGTTCATTGATGGAATTCCGGTATATGATAGAACCATACAATTTAGATACGATTGAAATGCTAGGCCGTCATTATATTCAGAACCAAATAAATTTATCAGGTCTCCTTACTACATTACAGAGGATACTGGTATGTAAATTTAATTTATACGTTCATAAACAAATTCTGAATTTCTCGTAAATTTTCTTTTTTTTTATAAAATTGCTTTTACGCAATATGATAAAAAATAATTACTCAACATAAGAACTATGAGTACTAATGTGAATAAAGAACTTAAACTTCTTTTAATTTCTCACCTAGATAGCACACAGAGTTTTAAAAAACTTAGTCATATGTCATCAATTCTGAGTTAATTTTCAGATACAAAAAGAATTCTTTTTCTAAAAATTCTGAAAAAGGATTCTTTTTGCACCTGAAGATCGGAAGAGCACACGTCT
>NW_012086918.1:0-597 GCF_000956235.1 Wasmannia auropunctata
ATAGCAATCAGTTAACAAATCCGTCTGTTATCAATAAATGATAAGTTTAATGTGAACAGAAATGACAATTTTTAATTCTGGTTAATACTCGTGTACATATTCATCTATGCTTTTTGTTTTATATTTATATTTATTTGTTTTATATTTAGATCATACGAAATTTTCGAATCGAATGGCATCACGGATCGCTCGAGTACGAAAACCGAATGATAAATACATTGGTGACACCATTACGATTCAAGCTCATCGATTTGTAGATCGTTACAAATCATTCCACGATCGATCCACATGTGTCACAAAGAAAGTCAGAAAAGTGTCCTACCAACATTTTATCCGATTTTTTTCTTTGATAATTATATGACAAATGTCGGTGCTGCCACTGGTTGTACGAGGATCTGACTGGAAGAAGCCCGACTGAGAAGTGGAGAGGATACCATCGGCCAACAACAATTTTTACAATTTTAATCTATGTCTACGAGGACAGAAAGTGCGACGCTTTACAGGAATTTTTTAGCCTGAAAGCTATAAAATTTCAGTATAATAAATTTGTAGAAAAGCGCGCATACACTAGATATGTGTATTTATGTTTGAATGACA
>NW_012086919.1:0-599 GCF_000956235.1 Wasmannia auropunctata
TATTAATTGAAGATAGTAATTTGATAATGTGTTAAATATATCTAAAATTTTAATAGTAATATGCTATTATTATTTATGTTACTATTGTTGTTTGTTTAGAATAAAGAATGTAATAATTAATAAGATGTATAAATTTTTCATCTATTAGAATTAATTTTTATTCATAAATATTAATTGAATGTAATGTGTTATATATACCTAAAGTTTTAACAGTAATGTATTATCAGTAATATTGAATAATAATATATTATTATGCTACTAAATAGATATAGATACTTACGTATCTGCTTGTATCAAATATACACAGTTTGTTTTATTGAACGATTACATGTCCAAATTTTATCGTTCTATTCTTTTTAATATTGGTTAATTGTAATACGAAAAGACTCACGACTGTTTAAATACTTACATTGGCACAAGACTTTCATAGAAGAAGCGATAAAGTTTGCGCGTCAATGACGAAACGTAATTACGAAGAATTCTAACGAAGCTACCGGCGACGCTCTGAGCGAATAAGAAGGGAAGCGACGCTTTTAAGGCTATAATGAAAACTGCTATAAACCGTAAATTCCTCCGTAGATTGTTACTTTGACCTTCGA
>NW_012086920.1:0-610 GCF_000956235.1 Wasmannia auropunctata
CCACCCATGTGAGGAAAATGCAAATATACGTGTACGCGATAACGTTATAGCTGCGAGCAACGCTCGACATATGGTATTACTTCGAATAGTGCCCAGCGTTCACGTATGGATTTTTACAATCGCTCACTTATACGACTCCGTACAAAACGCATGTTGGTTACGAGTGTAAGGTATGCGAGTTTAGTATTACGAGTTTTAACGTAATAAGCTGTACCACTAATGAAATCGTATAAAACTCGATACGGCTCGTCTCACACGTAAATAAAACCTCCGAGCCAGCGATGCTTGGGATACAGCTTATATTATAACAGTACTATTATTTTAGATACTATATCCCGTTGTATATCATAAAAATGTACCATCCAATTATAAATCTTACGCGCAATGTATATGTACATCCTAATTATTACACATTCTTTAAATATCATGCTTGAAAAGTTTGGGTAAAGAGGAAAATGCAGCGTTTTATCAACGATAACAATATCTCGTGTACCTACAATATATACGACAGAATAAGCAGGACGCGTGTATTCCTGTAATTCGTGACTTTGCAACAGAACTGGCTAGCTGGCCGATGCCGGCAGCTCGTGGTAACAGGGGCATTGTTTTT
>NW_012086921.1:0-694 GCF_000956235.1 Wasmannia auropunctata
AAAGAGAGAGAGAAAAAGAGAGAGAGAAAGCCTCGCATGCAACTTCGCGTGCAGCCGCAACCGAGAGACTCTAGCCTCTCCTGCAGCTCCCCTCTTCTCTTTCCGTCGCGACTTCGCGTCCACCGTCCGCTTTTTTACGAAGCTGAACGATATTTTCTGGAGCAACGCAGAATTCTACGTGTAATCATGCGCGCGCGAGAAAGAATATTGCGCAAAGCTGTTCCTCACCCCTTCGTCTGTGGTTCGTGAAGTTGAACTTTTAGCACAATCGTGACAAACTTGGATTGAAATGTACACGTGTACTTGCCTGTTGTGATGCTTCGACAGCTGAAAGCTGAGTAAAACTTTTTTGCTGATGAAAATCGGTGTATTCGATACCAAAAATCTATTTTAGTTAGTCGTGTGCCTTGTGCAGATTACGTATTGAAGAGTACATACGTAAGAGAAGCTTGTGAAATTCTATTATTTACTCCAAATTACTCGAAATTCTTTAGCATCCGGTGCTAAGAAATAACTGAAAAAAATGGCATACTTATAAAAATAATTGAATACAGTTAAGAGTATGTATACAGTTATGAGTATACCAATTTGACTTATCTGTATTATTTAATGAAAACAGCAAAGTTGCTCAACAAGAACCAAATTGAGAGACAATGATTCTAATGATATCTTTCTAGCACACATCGATTGCTCA
>NW_012086922.1:0-889 GCF_000956235.1 Wasmannia auropunctata
ACTGGAGTTCAGACGTGTGCTCTTCCGATCTGTTTATTTCCTTGATTGTGAAATTTACGTATCAGAATACTAAAAAGAAAAGTATTTATGATTATAATTGCATGCGGTAAAATAATTATGGTTAAATTTCATAATTTCATAATTACGTAACTACTTTTTACATTCAACAATCACTCACCTCGATGATGCTGATGCAGATCATGAGGTAGGGCGGTCGTATCCGAAAGATCGGCTTCCTGGATGGCAATGGATATCTGGGCGTTGGTCTGGGTGTGACTTCGTCACGTTTTTTTTTATAGGAGGACGTGACGATGATCGGTGATTCCGGGGAATAGGGCGAGCCGGGTCCCGAGTACGTCGCATCCGTGGAATCTGACGAGATCGTCGACAAAGTCGGCGAGTTTTCCAGCAACGCTGCCTCGGCGTCCATTTTAATATCTTAAACAAACGGGAAAAAAATCACGATTATTACCGTGAAACGATATACTTTAGATAAAGGTATATATACATTAAAAAATATTTTTTAAAAATGGAATCGTCTTATAAAGATTAAACGTGAAATAAGTACAATAAGACAATTTGAATTTTAAATGTTATTCAACGATTCATTTGAAAACTATTTTGTAACATAATGTAATATAAAAATTCTCAAAATTGAAAAACTTACAAAAAAAAATCAAATTGCATGTAATCGCAATTAACTGATATAAAAAATTCGATTATATTACAAATTCGAAGTATATTACACTTGTTATTTATGTAAAGGTAGAAAAGAAAGAAAGCGGAAGTACCTAAAAATCGAGAAAATAAGACTTCGATCGAACAACTTTACGAGGAGAACTCGTTTTTAAAATAAATAAATTTCCTTTTTTATCTAGCAACAGTTATT
>NW_012086923.1:0-695 GCF_000956235.1 Wasmannia auropunctata
CTATTTGGTTATTCTCTTTGTATTCAATATACATTTTTAGGTAAGGAAACACGCGTTACTTTGACAGGCTGGTCAGAAAAATAAGATTGCGCGTTTTCAAAAATCAGGTATCGATGAATCCTTTTTTAAATATAACCCGTAACATTACATATCTCGCCATCTCGGTTGTTTTATCGTATCGGATACCGACTCGCGAGATGTGAATTCTCTGTCGTACCGACTTTTCCTCGGAGATTCGCGAAAGGCAGTGGCGCCTTCGCACGGATCGCACGCGAACTGTCCCGTGATTATGTATGTCAGATCCTTTCATGCGTGTGCGTAGCAGCTGTATCGCACACTCTCGCGCACTTTCGTATAGGATGACTCAAAATTCTCGGCAGGAATGACAGCTTGGTTTTCGTTTTTCGGCTCGTCATCCGATCGTTGTTCGATAAAGTTAAACATAAAATTACGTTTTCCCGTTGTACTTACACGATCAATAATACTGATCAGTAAATAATATTGAATCAGTAAATATACTGATACTATAATATGCATCAATATTGTTACAATCTTACACGATCAGTATTACTGACAATATTTCAGCTTCAATTTTATGTACATAATTGTGCAACTATACTGGCGGAAATACTCGTTTTCTTTTTACGAATCTGACACGGTTAGTAATTATTGTCAGTACCAACAAATACTGACAA
>NW_012086924.1:0-667 GCF_000956235.1 Wasmannia auropunctata
GCGAGATACCGTGAACGATAAACATTACGGGAGTTTCTGGGATTAACTTGCCTCCACTTCGTTATTTTGTTACGGAGCCACCCCACGCACGCGAGGAGCCAATCTATCGTCCGAGACGCGGCATAGCAACGTCCGTTATGTGTGCGAATCTCACTTACGATAACCCAATAATCGAGATGAATTCTCCGTGCTGTCACGAATAATATGTGCATTTCCTTTTGGTTATATGCATAAAACGTGTATTTACATTCGAATTGTGATCCAGCCGTGAACGAGATTAAATTCGTGCGATACGACGAAAAAAAAAAGCTATGTGCAGTGCTCACGTTGATTTTTTAACACACAATGCGATAATTGTTTGTTGAAAAATAACGCGATGCGGAAACGGGTCAACCGGCCATTTATCACTGATGACGGCATAATAACATTTCGATTCCAGCGTTCATCAATTAAATAGCGCTCGACTATGTTGATTCGCACGGTTTATCGAAAGTATTAAGTATCGCCGTTGATTGTATTATCTGCTATGCGTTTAAATAATAAAAACAAACATGCACCAAAATCCTGAATTTTATAAGATGAATATAAGCGTAATATTCTTCATATTAAAAAATGTGAAATATCCTGTACATAAAAAAATGTAATAATTATATAAGATCGGAAGAGC
>NW_012086925.1:0-792 GCF_000956235.1 Wasmannia auropunctata
AAAGATAAAGTCGTCTTGAGATTGATCAAAGCGTATGTTCCAAAAAGCGTAGTACGAGCGCATCGTGCATGCGCTCCGCGTTGCATTTCATCATTCTGCGTTTCGCATTTCTTGCTTGAAAGAACAGTCAAGGCGCGGACGGTTTATTTTGCGCCGGGGCGGAATTGCGAGGATGCAACGGTGCAGAATACGAGAGCAGAAAAAGGCGGCGTGGATAACAAGAAGCTTACTTCAACGGGAAACGCGCCTATAACGTCTATCCGTCTAGTTTTAGCGTACCGCAGCTGTTAATTGGCAATGTAAACAGGCGCAAACTTTTCGGCGTTCGTCACAGCGTCCTTTGATTACGACGTAATTAATGTCAGTGTCGTGGATGGCGGGATTGTCAGAAGTTTCGGCGCGTTTCACTTCGACGATCGCGAACGTTGTCTGAAAGTAGATTAATGATCAAATATGATGCGGTTACTAGAAAATTTGATTACAGTCCCTAACTGCATATTATTGCTTGTAACAAAAATTTTCATTACGCAATTAAAAACATTTTACTCACAAGTACATTTTCAAAAGTGGTGATTTCTAATATAATTATTACATTGTACATCTTTTCACTTCTCTTAGTTTTGGATAATATTAGAAATGTATCAAAGTTACATACACAAAATAATACTATATAAGTATTATATGAGATATATGTACACAGATATGCGTACAGTAAATTTTGCATTAAAAAAATATGCACAATATTCATTTTATGTAAGAATCTTTTCTCTCTCTTTAAACTTAATGAAATTC
>NW_012086926.1:0-8281 GCF_000956235.1 Wasmannia auropunctata
TGAACATCTCGATACGATCATTTTTGACGAAGTTACACTCTCTTGAATTTTGCCTATTTTTGGAGGGTAGAGTAAGTGATGCTTTAATTTTGTTGAGAAGTGTAAATTTTTATGTTTAGCTCATAAAAATGTAAGAGCAGTTTGGACTCATGGTGGTCTTCTCAGCACACAGGAAGCCATTTGGAAAGGTATACCATTGATCGTAATGCCTTTCTTTATGGATCAAAAATCCAATGCACAAATACTAGTAGCTAAAGGTGTTAGCATATATTTGGACATCAAAACTTTGTCCAAGCAGACCATATTACATGCAGTTGAAGAAATACTTTACAATGAAAGGTATTATATTTCGATTACGTTTCGATATTTTAATTATTATTTAAGCATTAAATAAACAATATAATCATTTATTGTAAATTAATGTCTATATTAATATAGTATAATTAGTAATTAAAATTTAAAATTTTCTTAAAAGCACAATTGTCTGTAAAGTAATAGATTATAAAATTTGTTTTTCCAATTTTTTTATTCATGTATCTTTCTGTAGATTTTTTATGTAGTAAGACGTGTAAATATGTATTACGTCATTAATAATAAAATATCTTTTGTGTAGTTATACAAGAAATATGAAACAATTATCCAGTGAATTCCGAGATCAGCCAATACCGCCGTTAGATTTAGCTATTTGGAGCATTGAATACACCGTCCGTCATCCAAACGGAACTTTAGTAACTCCGCTTAGATTCCAGAGCTGGATAGAACAGAATTTAATCGATGTCTATGCATTTTTATTCTTTAATCTTATCATAATATTAATAAGTTTATTTTTTGCAATAAAAATGCTGATTTATTTTTATTATAATTATATATATCCGGCATCTAAATTGCACAAAAGCAAACAGACGTAAGCTAATAGACAGAAATATTAATAGACATCGCATATTGTAATGTTAATCTAATAATAAAATTAATGTGTAAATATAGAAAATATAGTATTTAGTGCAAAAATTGATTAGAAATTATATTATATTAAATTGTAAAATAAATTAAAATAACGATAAATATTAAAAATGTTTAATAAAACATTTTTGGCTTATAAAAGCTTTTTTTAGCTATAATTAAAATAACACATTATTGTTTAGCGAAATTTTTATTAAAAAATTTAGACAAGACTTTATATTTTTGGCAATTTTCGAATTTTTAAAAAATAAGTATAAGGAACATACGTTTATCTTTATAATCGATTAATGAATTGATACGAAATAAAACGGAAAATATTCTTGTACCAAAAATAATGGTGCAAATTAAAAATAAATTTATTTATGGAAAATGAAGAGAAATTTGATTTTAAAATAAAGGGCATCTCCTGCAAAGTACGTGTACTACAATATGTATTGCTTTTCATGAAACAATTTATATTCATATTTGCTAAATACAGTGTGGCTGCAAAAGTATGATTATATATATTTTTCTGAAATAGTGATAATCAGAATAAACAATAGTAAATAAACAAATTATTTTTTAAATATTTTGAATAAATTATTATTTTTTAATTAATCTAATACAGCATGTAATTTTAATATTGAGAATAAAAAAACGAAGAAAGTGGTAGTAATATCGTTGCAATTAAAAAATTGCTGAGTTACTTTGTAGGACTATTATAGCTGATTTCTTTAACTTCTTTCGGCGCTTTTGTAATAGTAGGAAAAGAAAAATAAATCTCAAGTTTTCTCAAAAATTTAATTATTTAGTTACATTGAAATTCAAATATTAAAGTCACTAATTAAGATTTGAAGTTAATTATTTTGCAATAAAATATAAATTCTTTTTTCATTCATTTGTTTTTTCTTATTATTTTTTTAAATATCTTTAACAATTGAGATTTGGAATAAAAAACATAAAATTTGAGATTCTGATTGTAAGATTCTAAAAAGTAGAGAGAGAGAGAGAAAGAGAGGGGGGGGGGGAACACATAAAATAGGTCTTAATCGGACTGGGCAACCTCCGCGTGGTACATTTTGAATATTGCTAATGCCGGCGGTACTGTACCTTTCAATCTTCATAACTCGAAAAGTACTAATTAAAATAAGATTTCATTACAATGTTTTGAAAGCTCTCGAGGTAAGCTACAAGAACATGCAATAAAAATGTAGGTTGTTCCATTTAAGAAAACATAATCCTAAATCTAGCCTTGAGAAGGTCACTCAAAGTCAAAACCATATTTCCATCATATGTCCTCTACAACTTTTGTCTGAAACATTTTTCCATATTTAAAGTTGTTTCCGAGATATTAAGCCTGGGTCAGACTTTATAGACACCCTGTATGAACATATACGGTCATATCATTCTCTTGATATGTTTGGGGTTTAGATAATTTTTTGAAGCGTATGAATTAAGTATGCAATTTCACGTATAACAAGATGACGCGTGCGCTTTGCTTGCGTTGGGTAATTTCAGTGATTTGTGATATCCAGTGTATTCAGATTCAGTGGAAGGTCGCCAGAAAGTTGTCTTTGCAGACAAAAATTGTCATATAAATCGTAAAAAGTGACTACAGATTTTCACACTTGGATTTGTAGTGTGTTCCCGTACACGTAGGAAGTATAGACTCAATTCTTTGAGCATTCCTTGAAATTGTCGCTCTCATCAATTTAGAAAAAGTGAAGTACCTTGATTAAGATCGTTCTCTCCAAAATATCATTTTTCGACATCGAGACACGTATTAATGATAACATCCTCTTCTATGCTCTCCCCCCATCAAGGCGAATTCAAAAGAGATAACAAAACTACTAAATATTGCGTTCTCTTTTTAACGAAGCATAAATGCTAATTGTACGTTTAGTTATATAGAGAATGCGCAGTTTATATTTTCTACCTTTATACATATATATATATATATATATGTATATATATATAGGAAACTTTATATTTTTTTAAACTTTATAAACGTGCTTTTGCAAAATATAAAGTTTCCTATATATATATATATATACACAATAGGAAACTTTATATTTTGCAAAAGCACGTTTATAGAAAAGAATATTATTATATATGTTAAATTTGTCTTTAAATGAGTTTTTATTTAATTCTAAAAGTACTTCAATATTTTCAAAGATTACGGTATCGATAAGGCAATTAATGTAAGTTTAAGAAGTTTAAAAATTAAGAAATGTGTATAAATTCCGAGAACCAAAACTTCCGAGAATCGAAGTTTTGTTTAAAATATCTTTGCATATTTCTTATCGTTTCGACGGTTACTTAAAAACATGAAAGTTGACTTTTTGAATATTCAACTTCTTATTATATAAAAGTAAGAGCATAAACAAATTATGTATAATTATATAGATATGTATATATGTATATATAATATAAATATACGTATATGTATATATATATATATACTTATATAATTTATTTATGCTCTTACTAACTTACATAAAAAGTTGAATTAAAATATCCAAAAAGTTGACTTTCATGTTTCTAAGCATAAATTGTCAAAATGGTAAGAAATATGTAAAGATATTTTAAACAAAATTTCAATTTTTGAAAGTGATATATATATAAAAATCGGGAAGAGATAAAGATCTTTAGGCTTATTTTCTTGTATGAAAACAAGTCAATGTTATCAGTTTGTTACGTGCCGTTAAATTTATCGTTTTTTTTTACGATAAACACTATTAGCTTGAAATAAGGAAAAAAGGAATTGAAAATACTATACACCTGTTAACTTTTGGTCTTAGAATTTGATCGAAAGACTACGTGAGAGGTTGCGCGTTTGCTACAACAATGTCAAGTTATTTAATTTTATTGTTTCATGTAGTTTGTTATGCTTTAATGGGTTTCGTGACAGCGTCGAAACCATTGTCAATTTTATTGATGCAAACTCTTCCATCGATCAGTCATCACATTTGGACGGAGAATTTGGTTAAAGGGCTGCTTCGTGAAGGCCATCATGTACATGTAGTGAGCACAATTGAAATTAAAATTGAGGGTAAACTCGTGCAAAACTTAACGAATGCCGTAAGTAGACATTGATTTTAGTTAATTCTAAATATAAATTAATTATTAGAGAAATGTCGTCAATACTACTTTATTTTTGAATTACATTTCTTAAAGAAAAGCTCATAATATAACTTTGGAAACATAAATACAAACTAGAAAGTATCTTGATTAAGCTAGTTGTATCAGATATATAATATAAGTAGCAGTTTTCTATAATGCTGGAATTTTGCAATATTTAAAATTGTCGTAAAATAAAGCGAAAAATGAGCATCTGAGAAAAATGAGCCGATAAAAATGAGAAAAAGAAATATGTAAATAAAACAATTTTAAGAAACTACAAATATGTAATACATGTAAAAAAATAATATTAACAATACTACATCCACTATTATTTAACCTACACAATTTGCAAACAAAAGTTAGGAATTAAGATTATTTTCGAATTTATTGAATTTGGTTTTAGATCATTTTATATAGATACAAGTCAGAAATATATTATTGTACTCATATTTAAATTTTTATTTCTTCAGTTATTTAAACAAATTATTTTTTTATTAGTATTAATAAAGTGCAATATTTAATTTCTAAGAAATAAATGGATATCTTTTTAAAAGGCCAATATTGAGATTGATTGGATTTTAATTTAAATATTTATAAAACATGTAAAAGAGAGAACTTTTTTGTTTTGAAACATTGTTTTATATTTTACATAAGATTAATATGCTTTTGGAGATCCTATCACATTTCACAAGTAGTAAAAAGTACTTTAGGTTTTTATAAATTTATAAGATTATTTCCAGATTTTCGAAAATGCGATGACTTTTGAGGACGCAAATTACGGTCCCGATCAGTGGGAAAAGCTCATGGAATTTTATATGGCGCATGTTACATATCAATTTGCTATCTCATACTGTGATATATTAATAAAAACTAATGCAGCAAAACAACTATTAGAAATGATCAAAACTATCAAATTTGACGTCATAGTAGCGGACATTTCTCTACATCAATGTTTCTATGGATTGTGGGAGGTACAATAAGCGATGCATATTCAGAAAACGTTCAGTAATTATGTAGTAAATTTTTAATTTGCATAAGCGACTGAAATAGCTTTGTGAGTCATATTTTGTTTGCCTGGCACTGTGCAACCTTGAAAATATTTAATCTGCGATAACATTAATTACTTACGCTTGTTACTTAAAAATAAATTCACGTTGAAATAAACAACATTTACTTAGGTTTTCATTATACGCAAAATGAGAAGGTATTATAACGTAAAAATTTCATGGCATTCATTTCATAAACATGTTATGTACCAATCAGAAAGTTGCTGAAATTAATATAATCATTATTTTGTAATATAAATAGACAGAATGAATTAAACACTATTGTGTAAAAGAAACTAGTCATTTGTATTAACACGCAAAAAAGAGCATATATATATACAAACTTGTAAAAATAAATATTACAAAAGAAGTCAATATGTCTAGTGCAATGGTTTAATAATATATTGTTGTGCAAAAAAATCCTTACACAAACTCTAGAAGGAACTTTCGCACAAATATGTCACGAGCGGACATTTTATCTAAACTAATTTTCTCGTAATTTAAAATAGAATCGATGGAAAGGATTAAAAAGTTATTTAAAGGCTCGAAATAAGAGCCACAATGGTATAAACTGATAATTTGGAAAGCAATAACAGGGGACGACCGTTATCATAAACAAAGTATTGATTTTAGATTTGATTTCGTGTGGGTAAGAATTTTTCTCCTGATTAACAAGACTAACAATAAAAGACAAAGAAGTGGTGAGAAACTCGCACGACGGTCGAGTAGAAAAAGTAATAATTGCAGAGTGTGGCTCACAATCAGTCAAACTATTTCTATAAAGCATAGTGCTTCTCATAAATCTTTATTCTACTCGTATACTAAATGTCGGTTCGAGCGTGCGTTGCTCAAAAAATTGATTTTCGCTTATTGAATAATTTTCTTATTTAGTTGAATCAATTTACAAGTATTGTCGACAGTCATTAAAAATAATTAAATAGATTAGATATCACAGCGCAAAATATATTTTTGAAACAATAATTTTCTGAACTTGCGTAATAATTAAGAATTTTTTAAAATTATGCTTTTAGAGAATTCTAGACAATCCCTTTTAAGAAAATGAGTGGCCAAAATATTTTGGAACATGTATCATTGAATAATGCAACCTGCAGCTAAAATTATTGACTTTTTTAAATAGTATATATATTTTTAGCATGTATCTCTTGTATTCATTGTATAAATATTGTAAATTATTTAGCATGTATCTCTTGTATTCATTGTATAAATATTGTATATTCGTTTTGCATTACGTGCTAATAAAAATAACTGATTTCTTTATACAGTACATATGTTTCGGCAGAATATATACTTTAATTTAATTAAGTTATTACAAAATAATATTTATAGGCTTACCATTATTACCATATTTTTTACAGGTTGCTAAGGATCAACCACCCGTAGTGGCCGTTTTGCCGTTAGGCAATATACCATTGATCAAGAATTTTATTGGTGTTTCAAGTTATTCGACTGTTCGACCTTATACGAGTGCAACCTTTGCAAAACCCGTAGGATTGTGGCTGAGAACGTGGAATACTTTATATTACATTGTGGACGATCTCATACGCTATTATTATTTCTTGCCTACCGTTCAACGGCTCGCCGAGGAATATGTTGGCCACACAATCAGGCCATTATATGAAATAGAAAAAGACAAAGTTAATATCATATTAGTACTATTAGTCAATAGTCATCCTGCATTTGAGTCTGCGATTCCATTACCGCCGAACGTCTTGGAGGTTGGAGGATTGCATGCTCAAATCGTGCAACCGATTGCCGGTGATGTAATCGTAACGTATTCCGAGGTAAGAGAAATTGTTTTTTTTTTATTTGACAAGTAGTCAAAATGATAATAATAATTATTGGTAAAAAAACTGAATGTATTAAAAAAATTAAAATTTAACAAAATTGTTAATAAAATTAATAAAATATCATTCAAAGAATTCACTATAACAAGAGAAAACATATATATATATATTCATGTATGTCTTTTATATGGTATTTAAAACCATAAAAAAATATACAAATGTATATATACATATAATGTATAATTATACACATAATAAATATATAAAGAAAATACGGTAAGAACTCTCATCAAATTGTATAAATTAAAAAAATTAATCAGATTTTTCTTAATCTAATAGTTTATCATAAATTTTGCTAACTATAAAAGCATTTTTTCTCATTATATTATTGTATGTACAGAATAATTTATAAATGCATGTCAATATTGCATCAAGGAGTAAATCTGTACACTAAAATAAGTAAAGAACGTCATATATGAATATATGTCCTACATACCTTAATTAGGATTCGAGTTATGGATGATTTAAAAAAATATTCGAAATGCCCGCCTCGTTTATTCTCCTTATGCTTATTGATGGAAATCCAACAACATTATCAAGGATTTTTTCTTCGATCCAAGTCACACATAGTCTCTTCTCGCGGTCGCCCGTGATCGTGTGCTAACAACTTAAACGTTCTCGGAGCCATCTATTAATGGAAGAAAATATTTTGCGTTTCAAAATTTTACATTGCCGAAAATGTTCTACAACCAACGTGCTTTATTTACATTCATTTTCGTTAGCACGGCCATACATTAAATGCATGTCGGCCATTTCAGCATAAGTGCATATTATTATTATGTCGCTTTTAGAACAGTGTTCAGAATAGTAATGAATTCGCGAGACTAAGATACTGACTGCCTGAAATTCTGTCTGATTCATATCGATGGATATTGTTTAGATTAGATAAGATTTAGACGCTAAGACGTATGCTAAGATACGCGCACGCTTATACTAATTGTAAAACGTAGCATATATGTGTTAACGAGGTGGGCATTTTAAACATTTTCTTTAACTTCATTCATATATAACTCGAAAACTAAGATAGGACATATTTATATGAGGTTTTTTTACTTATTTTAGTGTGCCGATTTACCCCTCGTAATATTGACATGCATTTATGAATCACCCTTATATACAATATATTTAAAAAATATAAAAAATATATTTATACACGGAAAGAACACTTTTGCTGAATCCAGATCTGAAAATAATTTTTGTTCAATAATCAAAATAATTTTGTGCAAAAGTCAAAATGATTGCTAGAATATCAAAACGTTTTATAACAATGCTTATCAGTTTTAACACTGTCTCTTATACACATCTCTG